>NC_053026.1:436687981-436896584 GCF_003073215.2 Triticum urartu | reverse complement strand
CAACTTGAGTACTACTACTAGGAGTACCACGGGCCAGTTCTTTTAGGATTCTAGATTAGTAATCCCATAAATACTACCTCCGTCTTGGTTTATTGGTCCCCATTGTAATCTGTGTCAAATTTTGACCATAAATTGAACTAATGAAATGTTTGTGCATGACACATGCACTAACATTTATCAGTTAAATCTTTGGTCAAAATTTAGCACAAAATACAATGGTGACGAATAAACCAGGACCGAGGTACTAGTAGTTTAGAAGCCCAAATAAATGAGTGAGGCGCCTTAATGTTACTCTCCACTGTGACTAGTCTTATGGGAAAAGCTGGGGAAGAGACAACTTATTTTTAAGCCGCCAAAAGAACTGGCCCTAGGAGTAGTAGCTAGGGATACTAGGAGTAGTAGCTAGGGCTCGAGTGTGTGAGATGAACCGGAGAAAGTAAATGCAGAGAGATGAAATGCAAAAAGACGAAGGGATGTGATGGTTGCTTGTCCATTTATTTTACCAGGCCACTTATTACTGGGAGTGGTTGGGTTTTGTGATATGACGACTTTACTGCCGTGCCATGAGCGGGGCGAGACTCCTGTGCAGCGCCGCCCTCTACACTAGTACTACATCGGTCGTGGTTTATTAGTCCCCCATTGAATTTGACTGAAGAATTAACTGACTAAATGTTAGTGCATGTCAGCAAAAACTATATCATTGGATTCGTATTTGAACATAGTTTTCAATGATATAATTTTAGGTGACATGCATGAGCATTTATAGTACTATATATAATGTTACATAAATTTTTGGTCGTACTATAGTAAGGTGCCCGTGCATTGCACGAAACAGTGAAATGCATTGATCGGGGAGTTGTTTATTTTGACAAAGGATGTGGGGGTCATCTCATGTGTAACGGGTATCGATAGGTTTCTTAGGATATTATTTCATCTCTAGAGCTCACAAACATCCGGGTGAAATATAAAAAAAAGGTATCTTTCGCAAACAAAAGCGTTCAACTGTTCAAACTGCATCCAAATCTTGTGAAGAAATAACACTTATTGTGCTTTGCAAGAAATGATCTTTAAGAATTAGTTTTTGAGTATCGATTGTTATACATGTTGGCTACAGATGACATGTCACTTTCTTATAGTCAACAGTTGGCTCTACTATTAAGTATTAACCATGCTCTTATACACCTAGACGGAGGGATTAAATCAGGATGATTTGGAAGGGGGCAGAGGAGATGTAAGAAACGGTTCACCATAAGTATTTCGGCAGTACTGTAGTAAAAATTCTCAGTTAATCTCATACATGGTAAGCGAGAACTCTAACAGAGCAAAAGCATGGAAGATTCTGGACTAAACCATAAATGGATACACTTTTATTCAAGCGCGATACTCTAATAGAGCAAGATCATGCATGGAAGGTTCTATACTATATAAATAAGAAGTCTCCACATGCCTAGACAGCGGATTACATTGAGCGAAGACTAATGATCAACATTTAACTTGGTAATGCGTATGTCCAGGTGAACCTCCTTGGAGTCCCCATGCACCATGATGGGGGGGGGAATCATACCATGTGTCTTCCATGTCCACATCAGCGGGAAGGTCCCAGCTTGGCAAAGTCCTAGTCAGCGTCACGGAGCTGGTGTGGCCCACGTACCTCTGAGGGGCAGTAACAGTGAGCACGCACCCATACATCGGCCTCGTGTCAGTGTCAACGTCAACGGCAGCGCCCCTGACGCACACTACAGAGACGGGGCGGCGGCTTGCGCGGGCCTCGCTGATGCCGATGATCAAAAGGAAGACGCGTCGTCCTCCTCCGAGACTAGCAGGCAGTGGTGATCCTCCAGCAACTCCGGCATGGTGAACGGGTAGCACGTCTCGTACTTGATGTTCTCCGCCAAGGGCCAGTAGTGATCGCCGAACGCCTGCATGAGGTGATGCACGAGGTCCGCCGGTGAGCCCCAAAACGACATCGGGCACTCATAGCAGTAGACGAAGGGCTCCTTGGAGGCATCGACCAGGCCGTCCATGAAACGGGAGTGGCTATAGGGGACGTTGCGCCAGTTGAATATATGAGCAAGTTACTACGAGATTTAGTTCGAATAAGCACAAAATAAATCATGACAGCTATAACAGAGATTAAACTAATCATGTGGACTAGCATAGTAGATGAACAGATCGAATATAGGACACATACTAGAAACATGAATTCTACCACGATTTCGAACAGGAAGGACAGAAGCACATACGGTGCAACGGGATCAGCACCGTTGGCGTTGTCGCCCATGTCGTTGAGGAAGAGGTTGCCGAGGTCGGGGAAGAAGTCGTCGTCGGTGAAGTCATCGCTGCCAGTAGTCACGAGAGTGTGCTCCCCAAATTTCAACAGCGCCCGCTGAATGGAGCGCAGGATGGAGTGGCTGTAGGGGCCATTGCCGCCGCCGAATGGAATGCAGGAGTAGCACACGAAGCAGTAGATGGTGCTCCTCCATAGTCTCTATCTCTACTCTTATCTCTATCTCTACTACTCTTCTTTATTTTTTATAATATACCAGTAGATGTCAAATAGAATAGTACTGCGCTGCCCGCTGCACGCCCGGCTGAACATGCCTCCTCGCCTCCATTAAACGCCTCCGTTAAACCTGCATGCAAACTGAGAAACCTACTCTGGCCCGCGGGAGGAAATTTGTCGGTTGCCGTTAGAGAATAATAGTCACGTCCAATCCATTTGAGTTAATTGCGTGTATGATTCTCCCTCTATAAAAAGTTAATTGCATCCTTAATCTTGTATTCTAAGTACTCTATGGGTTCCACTGACAGTACAGTGTACAAGACTTGCAGGCTGGCTACAGATTCGTACAGAAAGTTAAAAAGAAACAAATCCATCCTTAATCTTGTATTCTATGTACTCTGTGGGTTCTGCTCCCAGTACATTAGCGAAAGAAGTATATATATTAAAAATATATAAAAAGCTATAGTTTAGGACATAATTCAAACTCAGGTCATTGCGGTGCAAGCATCCGGCCCGGACCAGTACACCAGGTGTTCGTTGCGGACGATGCAAGAGATAAACCTCTATAGCAATGAGCCCGTCCGTTGTAGCAGATCCAAAGTAGAATAATACATATTCACAAATTTGAAAGAAAACAGTTTAGTTTTGATATACATATCACTAAAAATATCTTATGTTTCACTCCAAATATATTCTTTGGGCTGTTTTGATGAGGTAAGGGAGGAATGTGGTTGGTTTCAAGATACTAAGGGGTTTTGTGTAAACTAGAGCAGAGAAGTGGGAATTGTTGCAAAAGGCCACAACTTACATGACAACCGTTAGATGCAGATCTAATGGTCAGAAATGGCGGATGGCAGACACACCATCATCACCAACTGAGTCTTTTATAGGAGTAAGTAATATAGGAGTAGGAGTAGAGAAAAAACTGAGTTGGTGATGATTGTGTGGCTGCCATCTTATAGTATAGACCGTCTGATCTATATCTGACGGATAGAAAGCAAGTTATGACAATTTTACAAAAGATACCCGCACCTCTCTCCACGTTTACAGATAAGGCCTTGCATCGTCCATCCTTATTTCTCACAACCTCATTGCTGAGCAATTAAAAAGGGAAGTCTTTGGAACAATCTGGCATGGTGGCCGCTGCCGGCGCCGTCCATCCCCATGCCTCCGCCCAGTCCGACCACCAGTCACCACCACACCCCACTCCTCCTCACCTTATCTATCATCTTTCTTGAGATATCATTTTTTTGATGAAATGGTCGAGATACCATTTTTCTGATAAAATTCTTGAGATATCATTAGTTTTTACACATGGGATTACTCCTTCATGGGTCAATCACAACAGGTGTTCTGTAAAAAAATGCATCTTGATGTTCTGTGCAGTGCACATGCATCTTGCTAGTTTTTTTGCATATAATTTCAAACACCATGTAGACATGGTCTTTGACCATTTTACAACTATGTTAGTATCATTGTTAGTGGTCAGCCGGTGCAAGTTATGGCCTCGGCTATTTTAACATTTTTTAGTAATGATATCTGGCGATTGTTCGCCATGAGCTCAATCCTGGCGAATCCCACGTAATCATCAGATTTCCATCTGACGATGGCCTCTTTTTAAGCCATATTATTTGACAAAACCACCACCCTTACACACATACTGTAACTACGTCGCGGGCGTTTGCAACTGCCATGTCTGCCAGCGAATGTTTGCTGGGGATTGGAGTTAGCACCGATGGCAGTTCATAGTCGTTCCATGCTCGGGCATTGAAGTTTGTAACTATTTTAGATTAGAATATACTAATCCTCCGGTGCTAGTAGTAGAGAAGAGTCCTACTCCACTCAAGCAAGTTAGGGCATAGTAGTAGGTACTGTAGGGAGTACAAGTACTGTGATCACTCAAGCAAGTTGTCTCGCATCGATATGACCCTACGTTGCTGGTATGTGTCTCGTAAGTCAAGCGGCATGTTGTAGTCATCATCACCTGTCCACTTCCCACAACACATATTCGCTTCTCCATCTTTGTAAGCACATAATCGTCCAATCTTCCATCCCCACTAAGGCGCCTCCCTCCTCTTCTAAAACCCAAGCACTAGCAATGGTAGAACCGAGCATCGTCCGCTAAAGTGGCTGGAATTCGCTCCTGACAGAGGTAATCAACCTCATTGTTTCGCATGTGGACAACCTCAGTACCATGCCGCTTGCCGCGTGCTCGTCGGGGCTGTACCGTTTACTCAAAGCCCTTAGGCCGGAGATTTTTAAGCCAGCTCCTTGCTTGCTGATGCCACCTGATCTTTAGAAATGGCGTGTCACGTAGCATAACGATCGTAGGGTGGCGAGCATCAACCCTCTTGATTGTGATCCGATCCCCGTCACCCTCAACTACATTAACGGTATGTATTGGGTCGGCATGAACACGTCTTGGATGCTGCTCGTCGACGGTCGCGGCAGCTGGATGCTCGTGGAGGTCTACACCCGGCGATTGAACCCCCTTCCATTGATTAACACTGCACCTCTTTGGCACCGCGGCCCAGAATACTCAGAATCTTACAGTAGACAACATGATACCAAGTTTTATTTGCTCAAGGTTGTAATCTGCCAAGTGCCCACAAGATCTGCGAATTATAAAGACTTCAGGCTAATTGCGTTCTTCAATCGCGGTCTCACCTATCTGACAGCACTACAAAAAAAGACACATCCGTGACATTTTGGGCCGAATGAATTTTTTTTCTGTCATACTTATGACACTTCTATGACGATAATTGTGACAAAACCCGGTATCGTCATAGATGTAGTGGGGTCCTACTTCTATGATAAAAAATCATGACAGAAAATGGGCTTTTCGGCGGGCCGGAGATGCAGCTGCATGACATTCTTTGGGCCGTCCATGACGAAAAAAACCGTGGTAGAAGTGAGGTCGAGGAAAATATCAGAGTGTTCTCGGTTACGGTGGGTGGTCGGGGCTGAGCGATGCGCATTTCTCTTGTACACGCACACGCGTGGGTGTGAGGTGTTGGGCTCTAACTGAACCTGAGCGATTGCACTCCAGGCTACGCGTTACTGAACCCGAGTGATCGATCGATGGGTGTTAACTGAACCCGATCGAGCGATTCCTTCGCTACTGCTGCTAACTGAAGCCGATCGATGCTGCCTCTGGATGAACAGTGAGCGTTGCTGGAGGGGGGGTGGATGAACAGTTCCCGATGGGGGTGGATGAACAGGACCCCGTGGTGTTGCCTCTGGATGAACAGTGAGCGTTGCTGGGGGGTTTGGATGAATAGTTCCTGGTGGGGGTGGATGAACAGGACCCCATGGTGTTGCCTCTGGATGAACAGGACCCCGATCGATCGAGCCGGTTGGGGCTGGATCAACAGGACCCCGTGGAGGGCTGGATGATTAGGACCACCCCGTGGAGGGCTGGATGATTAGGACCACCCCGTGGAGGGCTGGATGATTAGGACCACCCTGTGGAGGGCAGGATGAACAGTAGATGGTGGAGCGCTAGCTGAACAGTAGCCCGTGGAGGGGTGGTTGAATAGGAGCCCGTGGAGAGGGCTGGTTGAACAGTAGCCGGTGGAGTAGCGCACGGTGGAGGCTGGATGAACAGGAGCCCGTGGATGAACAGTCGCAGGTGGAGGCTGGAGGAGGTCGACGGTGGATGAACAATAGCCCGTGGAGGCTGGAGGGGGTTGACGGTGGAGATGGACAATATCCCATGGAGTCCCGTTTTGCGGTACGCCACACCCCTCCTGATGAACAGGATCCCGTTTCGTCCGTAGCGCTCCAACACAAGTCTGTTTCCTCCGTTTTGTGGTACGCCACACCCCTCCCGATCAACAGGACCCCCGTTTCGACCGTAGGAGGTCCGTTTCCTTCGTTTTGCGGCATGCCAGACCCCTCCCGATGAACATGATCCCGTTTCAAACGTGGCCGGTCGAACACAAGGCCGTTTCCTCCGTTCTGCGGTACGCCAGGCCTTGTTTCCATCGGCTGTTCCGTCCAAGCCCTCCCGATGAACACGACGACGCATTCCGTTCCGACCCAGCCGGTTGGCTCCCCATGAACACGACAACGACGCAGTTTCTCCGTTCCGACCCAGCCATGTACACGAGCCCTAGCCGTACGTATGCGCGAGTATGCGTTCGAGACCCTGCCCGTATGTACGTACGTAGCCGTATTTTCTTTCTTGCACACTGGCCGCTGTACGTACGTGTACATGCTACGTGCGCGCCTCTACTACGGCACGTGCGCGCCTCTACATCGACCAGTATGTACGTACACGTTCACGACCAGAATGACAATGCTACGTACGCTTCGACCAGGTGGGTCCTGACTGTCAGGCACTTCCTTGCGTGCGAAGATGTAGCTGGTGGGTCCCAGCAGTCATGGGGCGAATCGTTTTTTGCCCGGATGCACTTCCTTGCATGCGAAGATGTAGCTCGTGGGTCCGAGCAGTCAGGGGAAACATTTTTTCACGAAATACGGTGGCCCGTCCGGTGGGTCCCCACTGTCAGGTGGAGGAATAATTATTTTGCGTGTAATAAGGAGGCACTTCCTTGCTACGGCCGTGGACCCAACTGTCGGCCTTTCCACGTAAAGTCCACGTCCGATAGAAGCCGTTCCTTGACCACGTTGACCACGCTGCGCCGAGAGCTCCAGGGCGGTGGACCACGGCGAGGCCTAGGAAGGGGACAACGTGGAGCCGCGGAAGACGCGGCAGCGGAAGCCCGCTCGGAGAGGAGTACGAGGGTTCACTGGTTCGGCTGCGGTGTGAGGCTGTCGTCACCACAGGGCCTGGCTAGCGGTGGGAATAGTAGGGGGCGGTGAGGCCTCTGCGGCAGCACAGCCGACCACGGGAGGCAGGATCATGCGGCACGACCGACGCTGCTTTGGGCGACTGGAGCAAGAAGACCAGAGGTTGAAGAAGCACTACGGCCATTGGATGGACATCGTACGGTCACTGGAGCTAGAATCATTCATATTGACTAAGTTGACAAAGCACTCCGTCCCCGTCAACTTAGTAGGCCCACAAGTCAGCCTCCCACCTAGGTGGGTCCGAACTAGCAGGGGGAGTATTCATTTTTTTGTGCGTAATAAAGAGGCACTTCCTTGTGCGAAGATATAGCTGGTGGGTCCGAGTTGTCGGCGGCGGTAACGTTTTTCACGAAATACAGAGGCCCTTCCGGTGGGTCCCAGATAACAGGTGGAGGAATCATTATTTTGCGCGTAATAAGGAGGCATTTCCTTGCGTGCGGCCGTGGACCCAGCTGCCAGCCTCTCCACGTACAGTCCACTTCAGATGCATGTCGGTCGTTGACCATGTTGACCAGGCCGCGCCGAGAGCACCAGGGCGGTGGACGACGGCGAGGCCTTGGAAGGGAACCACACGGAGGCAGGGAAGACTCGGTAGTTGTTTCCCACGCGGAGGGGAGTACGAATGTACGAGGGTTTACTGGTTCGTCTGCCGTCACCGGAGAATAACAACAGGTGTGGGTGAGTAGAGGGATGGCTAGGCCAGCGATGGGAGTATGATGGGGTGGTGAGGCCTGCGCGGCATCACAGCCGACCGTGGGGAGGAGGGAGCAGGCAGTCTCGTCGGCGCTTGTTTGAGTGGGTGGAGAAGGAAGAGCAGAGATTGAAGAAGCACAACGGCCGTTGGATGGAAATCCAACAGTCACTGCTTGTGCGTCAACCTTTTTTTAGGAAAGCCTCAAATATGTGGAAAACAACATACAACCCATCTGCCATTATTTCTAATAATTTACAGCCCATTTGCTAATTCTTAAGGTTTTTTGGAGCCCATATTCTTTCTGTTAGCATTACAACCCATGTTGTGGCCACGGTTAAAAAAATATACGAAATTTTGCATATTTCGGTGCGGTCTGAACTGCTTTTAATCCCGAAATTTCGAGTCACATTCAAACTGATTTTAAAAATAAATGTATATCAATATAAAATCCAACAAATTGTCCATGCATAAAAATCAATGCAATTTAAAATCTTGAAATGAAAAAAAGAAATTTGAAATTAATTGCCGGTTTGATGTGTTTTAAAAATGTACAGCCCATGTCTCATTACTGATAGGCCATTTTCTCGGCCAGCCGAATGAAGCTCTCCTCGTCTTGAAAGATTTGCAGCCCAACAGGCCTAACAAAGCGACTTACTTGGCAAATCACAAAAAACTGGGGTGTGGCCGTGGACTCAGCTGTCAGCCTATCCACGTACAGTACTCTTCCGATGGAAGTCGGTTGTTGACCACATTAACCATGCCGCGCCGAGAGCACCAAGGCGATGGACGAAGGCGAGGCCTAGGAAGGGGACGACGCGGAGCCGGGGAAGACGCGACAGTGGATGCCCATGCAGAGAGGAGTACGAGGGTTCACTGGTTCGGCTGCGGTGTGTGGCTGCAGTCGCCGCAGAATAACAGGGGTGTGGGTGAGTGGAGGGATGGCCTGGCAAGCGGTGGGAGTAGTATGGGGGCGGTGAGGCCTTCGCGGAAGCACAACCAACCACGGGAGGCAGGAGCAGGCGGCACAACCGGCGCTGCTTTGGGCGGCTGGAGCAAGAAGACTAGAGGTTGAATAAGCACTAAGGCCGTTGGATGGACATCGTACGGTCACTGGAGCTAGAATCGTTCATATTGACTAAGTTGACAAAGCCCTCCCTCCCCGTCAACTTAGTAGGCCAACAAGTCAGCCTACCACTGTGGTGGGTCCCAGCTGGCAGGGGTATTCATTTTTTTGTGCACAATAAGGAGGCACTTCCTTGCGTGCAAAGATATAGTTGGTGGGTCCAACCTGTCAGCGGAGGGAATGTTTTTTTCACGAAATACAGAGGCCCTTCCGGCGGGTCCTAGATGTCAGGTGGAGGAATCATTATTTTGCGTGTAATAAGGAGGCATTTCCTTGTGTGCGGCTGTGGACCCAGCCGTCAGCCTCTCTACGTACAGTCCACTTCTGATGGATGTCGTTCGTTGACCACGCCGCGCCGAGAGCACCAGGGCAGTGGACAACGGCGAGGCCTACGAAGGGAACGACACAGAGCCGGGGAAGACACGGCAGTGGCTGCCCACACGATGGAGAGTACGAGGGTCGACTGGTTCGGCTGCCATCGCCGAAAAATAACAGGAGGTGTGGGTGATTAGAGGGATAGACAGGCCAGGGATGCGAGTATATGATGGGGCCGTGAGGCCTCTGCGGCAGCACAGCCGGCCATGGGAGGCAGGAGTAGGCGGCACGACCGGCGCTGCTTTTGGCGGCTAGAGCAAGAAGACCAGAGGTTGAAGAAGCAGTATGGCCGCTGGATGGGCATCGGACGGTCACTGGAGCTAGAATCGTTCATATTGACTAAGTTGACAAAGCCCTCTGTCCCCGTCAACTTAGTAGGCCCACAAGTCAGCCACCCACTATGGTGGGTCCCAGCTAGCAGGGGGTATTCATTTTTTTGTGCGTCATAAGGATGCACTTCCTTGCGTGCGAAGATATAGCTGGTGCGTCCGACCTGTCAGCAGGGCGAACGTTTTTTTCGCGAAATACAGAAGCCCTTCCCGTGGGTCCTAGCTGTCAGTTGGAGGAATCATTATTTTGCGCGTAATAAGGAGGCATTTCCTTGCGTGCGGCCATGGACCCAGTTATCTGCCTCTCCACGTACAGTCCACTTCCGATGATGTCGTTCATTGACCACGTTGACCAGGCCGCGCCGAGAGCACCAGGGCAGTGGACGACGGCGAGGCCTAGGAAGGGAACGACACGGAGCCAGGGAAGACTCAACAGTTGTTTCCCACGTGGAGGAGTACGAGGGTTTACTGGTTCGTCTGCCGTCCCCGGAGAATAACAGCAGGTGTGGGTGAGTAGAGGGATGGCTAGGCCAGCGATGGGAGTACGGTGGGGCAGTGAGGACTGTGCGACAGCATAGCCGGCCGCGGGAGGAGGGAGCAGGCAGTCCCGCCGGTGCTTGTTTGAGCGGCTGGAGCCGGAAAAGCAGAGATTGAAGAAGCACGACAGCCGTTGGATGGACATCCAACTGTCACTGCTCTCGTGTGCATTATTTCTAATAATGTACAACCCATTTGCTAATTCTTAAGAATTTTTTTGGAGCCCATCTTATTTTTGTTAGCATTACACCCCATATTGTGGCCACGGTTAAAAAGTATACGGATTTTTGCATATTTCGGTGCGTCAACTCTTTTGAATCCCGAAATATCGATTCAGACTATTTTAAAAAATAATTTATATAAATATAAAATCCAAATAATTGTCCACGCATAAAAATCAATGGAATTTAAAATCTTGTAATGAAAAAAATTGAAACTAATTCCCGGTTTGATGTGTTTTAGAAATGTACAACCCATTTCTGGGCAAACCGAATGAAACTCTCCTCGTGTTGAAAGATTTGCAGCCCAGCAGGGCTGATAAAGCAAGTAGGCCTCGTTTGGGTATTTCTTTTAAAAAATAGAACTGGGCTAGCCATTTTCAACAAGAAAAAAACTCAACTGGGCTCATGATGTGGTAAACATAAATAAAACCCTGGCTAGGCGGGCCACAGCCCCCGCATAGCCCCATTGTTACCCTGATCCGTCGCTAAAACTGGTATAAATAACAACTGTTTGTTCATAAAAAAAAACTGCGCTACCTACTGGGTCCCTGGTGTCAGCCGCTCGTAGTGTAATTCTCTCGTTTATTGACTACGTTGACAATGGCGTGAGCCCCAGATGTCCAACCATTAGGAGGAACCATATTTTTGGGCTTGTAATATAGAGGCACTTGCTTGCGTACTGCCATGACGCTGGTGGGTCCCTACTGTCATCCTTTCCACGTATAGTCATCTCCTTATTCCTCTCGGTTGTTGACGACGTTGACAACGCAAGAGGGTGGCGCACCGCGCACGGCGAGCGAACAATGGCCGCAAGGCGGAGGATGACGACGAGGCCTTGGACGGAACGAACAGGAGCCGTGGAAGATGCGTCAGTCCAGTCGTAGGTTCGGGTGCGGGTGCGTGTTCGGGCTGACGTTGCCGGAGAATAACCGGACGTGTGGGGGAATAGAGGGAGGGACTGGCCAACGTTGGAGGGTACGTATGATAGGGCGGCAGAGGCGCAGCCAGCCATGGGAGGCGGGAGCAGGCAGTGCCGACAGGGTGGTTTGGTTTGGGTGGCTGGAGGAATAAGAAGACAAGAGATAGAAGATACACAACATATGTTGGATGTTAATTCAAGGGCTGGTAGGCAAAATCGTTTGTTGACTGGCTAGTAAGTCGACACCACCTTGGATAGGCTATTTCCTCGCAGGTGCGAAATGTCAGAATCCAAATCTGTCATAGTCATGCAACCTTTCCTATGAAAATTTACAGCCCATTTGATGTGCTAGTTCGAAATAAGTTTGTGGGTGCTGGTGGGGGCTAATCACTTGGTCTCTGTAATGCACAGTGAGCTCAAGTAGCCGGCGAGAGTGATGTTATTTCCCTTCGTTGGGATTTGTTAGTTGTTACAATATTTCATTCTAAATTAAACGACTAGCAAGCCATTTGCCTTGCTTCAAAGAAAATATGACAGTCACAGCCGAGTTGGAAAGGGCAAGAACATCTAGCTCCAGCTCACAAACTGTACAAAAGCACGAGGGTTAATTGTTCATCAGGTTTACAAAAAAATCCAGGTTGAATAGGGCAACAACATCTAACTAAAGCACTGTTTTCGGCAGTCACAGTCAAATGGATTGGCCAGGTCCATAGAATGAACATCCTGGGTCGTAAAATTTACTGGATTATGACCACAATATGTTGTAAATAGAAGCCCGGCATGTTCAGTAGCTCTTTTGCCCACCTGAAACTCCTTTTTTTGCTCTTCCACATACCATCCGTCAAAACCATGCTGCTGATAAACTTAAGCCTGATGGACAATAGTAACCTCGCGTTTAGCAGGAAGAATGTGGCAAATCTAGTGTTTGCATGGTTGGCTACATATCGTTCTAGCGTTATTGTCTTCAATCGAATCTCATGAGAAGTGAGAAAATCCCGATGCTTACGGATCCACCGACTGGCTATAACTTTCTTACCCCGTCCCGTTGCCTAAATATACATGAAGATTGAAACGGTAAGGTCTAAAAAAAGAGTGTCGGAAGAGCAATAGCTGAACGGTTATTCAAGTACACTATATGTGGGCTTCCAATGTGCATGAAATTATCACCTTCATATACAACTTCTCCAGACATGGAAAGCATTGCAGCAAGCCAATAATCTTGTTCAGATCAAAACTATTCATTTGGATATATAAGATCTTGACAAAATCCAGCACCATTGATAGGCCATCCATGGAGAAACTCTTCATTGAGCATAGAACATAATATTAGTACAAAATGTGTACTCCAAGATGACATATAACTTATGCGCAGAAATTTAAAATGCAGTTTATGGTTACAAGTGTAGATGATAATGTAAATTACCTGAAGAACTGTGGAGCCAAATGATACATCTTCAACGTATCTATAATTTTTGATTGCTCCATGCTATATTATCTACTGTTTTGGACATTATTGGGCTTCATTATCCACTTTTATATTATTTTGTGACTAACCTATTAACTGGAGGCCCAACCTAGAATTGTTGTTTTTGCCTATTTTAGGGTTTCGAAGAAAAGGAATATCAAACAGAGTCCAAACGGAATGAATCCTTCGGGAACGTGATTTTATCACCGAACATGATCCAGGAGACTTGGACCCTACATCAAGAAACAAAGGAGGAGGCCACGAGGTAGGGGGCGCGCCTACCCACGAGGCGCGCCCTCCACCCTTGTGGGCCCCCTGTTGCTCCACCGACGTACTCCTTCCTCCTATATATACCAACGTACCCCCAAACGATCAGATACAGAGCCAAAACCCTAATTCAACCGCCGTATCCTGTATCCACGAGATCCCAGCTTGGGGCCTGTTCCGGAGCTCCGCCGGAGGGGGTATCCATCACGGAGGGCTTCTACACCAACACCATAGCCTCTCCGATGAAGTGTGAGTAGTTTACTTCAGACCTCCGGGTCCATAGTTATTAGCTAGATGGCTTCTTCTCTATTTTTGGATCTCAATACAATGTTCTCCCCCTCTCATGTGGAGATCTATTCGATGTAATCTTCTTTGTGCGGTGTGTTTGTTGAGACCGATGAATTGTGGGTTTATGATCAAGATTATCTATGAACAATATTTGAATATTCTCTGAATTCTTTTATGTATGATTGGTTATCTTTGCAAATCTCTTCGAATTATCAGTTTGGTTTGGCCTACTAGATTGATCATTCTTGCAATGGGAGAAGTGCTTATCTTTGGGTTCAATCTTGTGGTGTCCTTTCCCAGTGATAGTAGGGGCAGCAAGGCACGTATTGTATTGTTGCCATCGAGGATAACAAGATGGTTTTTTTACCATATTGCATGAATTTACCCCTCTACATCATGTCATCTTGCTTAAGGCGTTACTCTGTTTTCATGAACTTAATACTCTAGATGGATGCTGGATAGCGGTCGATGAGTGGAGTAATAGTAGTAGATGCAGGTAGGAGTCAGTCTACTTGTCTTGGACGTGATGCCTATATACATGATCATACCTAGATATTCTCATAACTATGCTCAATTCTGTCAATTACTCAACAGTAATTCGTTCACCCACCATAAAGTACTTATGATCTTGAGAGAAGCCACTAGTGAAACCTATGGCCCCCGGGTCTATCTTCATCATATTACTCTTCCAATACTTAGTTATTTCCTTTGTTTTTTTACTTTGCCTTTATTTTACTTTGCATCTTTATCACAAAAATACCAAAAATATTATCTTATCATATCTATCATATCTCACTCTCGTAAGTGACCGTGAAGGGATTGACAACCCCTTATCGTGTTGGTTGCGAGGAGTTATTTGTT
The DNA here is from genome assembly GCF_003073215.2 of Triticum urartu. NCBI lineage: Eukaryota > Viridiplantae > Streptophyta > Magnoliopsida > Poales > Poaceae > Triticum > Triticum urartu. Next base: position 436,882,187 of record NC_053026.1, on the reverse strand, counting down.
TTGTGCAGGCACTAGGGACACGCGAGCAACCTCCTACTGGATTGATACCTTGGTTCTCAAAAACTAAGGGAAATACTTGCGCTACTTTGCTGCATCATCCTTTCCTCTTCAGGGAAATCCAACGTAGTGCTCAAGAGGTAGCAAGAAGAATTTCTGGCGCCGTTGCTGGGGAGGTTCATGCAAGTCAAGATCTGACTCCCGTCAACGAGCCATTTCTGGCGCCATTGCCGGGGAGTCTATGCAAAAGTCAACATACCAAGTACCCATCACAACCCTTATCTCCCCCATTACACTATTTGCCATTTGCCTCTCGTTTTCCTCTCCCCCACTTCACCCTTGCCGTTTTATTTGCCCTCTCTCTCTATCCTCCCTCTCTTTCTCTATCTGCCTCTTTTTGCCCGCTTGCTTTTTGTTTGCTTGTGTGTTGGATTGCTTGCTTGTCATGATGGCTCAAGATAACACTAAATTATGTGACTTTACCAATACCAACAACAATGATTTTATTAGCACTCCGATTTATCCTCTTATTGATGCTGAATCTTGTGAAATTAATGCCGCTTTGCTGAATCTTGTCATGAAAGATCCGTTCTCCGTCCTTCCTAGTGAAGATGCCGCTACCCATCTAAATAGCTTCGTTGATTTGTGTGATATGCAAAAGAAGAAAGATGTGGATAATGATATTGTTAAATTGAAGCTATTTCCTTTTTCGCTTAGAGACCGTGCTAAATCTTGGTTTTCGTCTTTGCCGAAAAATAGTATTGATTCTTGGAACAAGTGCAAAGATGCTTTTATCTCTAAGTATTTTCCTCCCGCTAAGATCATCTCCCTTAGAAACAATATTATGAATTTTAAGCAACTTGATCATGAACATGTTGCACAAGCTTGGGAGAGGATGAAATTAATGATACGTAATTGCCCTACTCATGGTTTGAATTTGTAGATGATTATACAAAAATTTTATGTCAGATTGAATTTTGCTTCTAGGAATCTTTTAGATTTGGCCGCGGGGGGCAGTTTTATGGAAATCACTTTAGGAGAAGCTACTAAACTCCTAGATAATATTATGGTTAATTATTCTCAATGCCATACTGAAAGATCTACTAATAAAAAGGTGCATGCGATAGAAGAAATTAATGTTTTGAGTGGAAAGATGGATGAACTTATGAAATTATTTGCTAGTAAAAGTGTTTCTTCTGATCCTAATGATATGCCCTTGTCTACTTTGATTGAGAATAATAATGAATCTATGGATGTGAATTTTGTTGGTAGGAATAATTTTGGTAACAACGCGTATAGAGGAAACTTTAATTCTAGGCCTTATCCTAGTAATCCCTCTAATAATTATGGTAATTCCTACAATAATTCTTATGGAAATTATAATAAGATGCCCGCTGATTTTAAATCTAATATTAAAGAATTTATTACTTCTCAAAAGAATTTCAATGCTTTGATTGAAGAAAAATTGCTTAAGATTGATGATTTGGCTAGGAACATTGATAGAATTTCTCTTGATGTTGATTCTTTGAAACTTATATCTATTCCACCTAAGCATGATATCAATGAGTCTCTCAAAGCCATGAAAATTTCCATTGATGAGTGCAAAGAAAGAACCGCTAGGATGCGTGCTAAGAAAGATGCCTTTATAAGAGCATGTTCTTCTAGTTCCTATGAAAATAAAGATGAAGATCTAAAAGTTATTGATGTGTCCCCTATTAAATCTTTTCTTTGCAATATGAATCTTAATAATGATGGGACTGAATATGATCCACCTCTACCAAGAAGACGTTCCAAAAATTCGGAGTTTTTAGATCTTGATGCTAAATTTCATGAAAGTGGAATTGAAGAAATTAAAACCCTAGATGTTGCTAAACCCACTATTTTGGATTTCAAGGAATTTAATTATGAAAATTGCTCTTTGATTGATTGTATTTACTTGTTGCAATCCGTGCTAAATTCTCCTCATGCTTATATTCAAAATAAAGCATTTACTAAACATATCGTTGATGCCTTGATGCAATCTTATGAAGAAAAACTTGAGTTGGAAGTTTCTATCCCTAGATAACTTTATGATGAGTGGGAACCAACTATTAAAATTAATATTAAAGATCATGAGTTCTATGCTTTATGTGATTTGGGTGCTAGTGTTTCCACGATTCCAAACACTTTGTGTGATTTGTTAGGTTTCCGTGATTTTGATGATTGCTCTTTAAACTTGCACCTTGCGGATTCCACTATTAAGAAACCTATGGGAAGAATTAATGATGTTCTTATTGTTTCACATAGGAATTATGTGCCCGTGGATTTTATCGTTCTTGACATAGATTGCAATCCTTCATGTCCTATTATTCTTGGTAGACCTTTCCTTAGAACGATTGGTGCAATTATTGATATAAAGGAAGGTAATATTAGATTCCAATTTCCGTTAAGGAAAGACATGGAACACATTCCTATAAAGAAAATTAAATTACCTTATGAATCTATTATGAGATCCACTTATTGATTGCCTACCAAAGATGGCAATACTTAGATCTATCCTTGCTTTTTATGCCTAGCTAGGGGCGTTAAACGATAGCGCTTGTTGGGAGGCAACCCAATTTTATTTTTATTCCTTGCTTTTTGCTCCTGTTTAGTAATAAATAATTTACCTAGCCTCTGCTTTGGTTGTGTTTTTTGTGTTTAATTAGTGTTTATGCCAAGTAGAACCGTTGGGAAGACTTGGGGAAAGTCTTGATATCTTGCTGTAAAAAACAGAAACTTTAGCGCTCACGAGAACTGCTGCCATTTTTATTTGGAAAGTGTTATTTAGTTAATTCTTTTTGCAGATTATTAATATATAAATTCCTCACGTCCAGCATTTTATTTTAGAATTTTTGGGGATCCATATCTTGCGCTAGCTACATATTACTACAGACTGTTCTGTTTTTGACAGATTCTGTTTTTCGTGTGTTGTTTGCTTATTTTGATGAATCTATGGCTAGTAAAATAGTTTATAAACCATAGATAAGTTGGAATACAGTAGGTTTAACACCAATATAAATAAATAATGAGTTCATTACAGTACCTTAAAGTGGTCTTTTGTTTTCTTTCGCTAACGGAGCTCACGAGATTTTTCTACTTTAAGTTTTGTGTTGTGAAGTTTTCATGTTTTGGGTAAAGATTTGATGGATTATGGAACAAGGAGTTTCAAGAGCCTAAGCTTGGTGATTCCCATGGCACCCCCAAGATAATCTAAGGACACCTAAAAGCCAAAGCTTGGGGATGCCCCGGAAGGCATCCCCTCTTTCGTCTACTTCTATCGGTAACTTTACTTGGAGCTATATTTTTATTCACCACATGATATGTGTTTTGCTTGGAGCGTCTTGTATGATTTGAGTCTTTATTTTCTAGTTTACCACAATCATCCTTGCTCTACACACCTTTTGAGAGAGCCATACATGATTTGGAATTTGTTAGAATACTCTATGTGCTTCGCTTATATCTTTTGAGCTATATAGTTTTGCTCTAGTACTTCACTTATATCTTTTAGAGCACGGTGGTGGATTTGTTTTATAGAAACTATTGATCTCTCATGCTTCACAGATTAGTTTGAGAGTCTTAAATAGCATGGTAATTTTCTTAAAAATCCTTACATGCTAGGTATACAAGATTAATAATAAAATTCTCTTATGAGTGTGTTGAATGCTATGGGAAGTTTGATGCTTGATAATTGTTTTGAGATATGAAGATGGTGATATTAAAGTTGTGATAGTTGAGTAGTTGTGAATTTGAGAAATACTTGTGTTAAAGTTTGTGATTCCCGTAGCATGCACGTATGGTGAATCGTTGTGATGAAGTCGGGGCATGATTTATTTATTGATTGTCTTCCTTATGAGTGGCAGTCGGGGACGAGCGATGGTCTTTTCCTACCAATCTATCCCCCTAGGAGCATGCGCGTAATACTTTGCTTTGATAACTTGTAGATTTTTGCAATAAGTATATGAGTTCTTTATGACTAATGTTGAGTCCATGGATTATACGCACTTTCTTCCATCCACCATTGCTAGCCTCTCTAATACCGCGCACCTTTCGACGGTATCATACACCCACCATATACCTTCCTCAAAACAACCACCATACCTACCTATTATGGCATTTCCATAGCCATTCCGAGATATATTGCCATGCAACTTCCCACTGTTCCATTTGTTATGACACACTCCATCATTGTCATATTGCTTAGCATGATCATTTGTGGCAAAGCCACCATTCATAAATCTTTCATACATGTCACTCTTGATTCATTGCATATCCCGATATACCACCGGAGGCATTCATATAGAGTCATATTTTGTTCTATGTATCGACTTGTAATTGTTGAGTTGTAAGAAAATAAAAGTGTGATGATCATCATTATTAGAGCATTGACCCAGTGAGGAAAGGATGATGGAGACTATGATTCCCCCACAAGTCGGGATGAGACTCCGGAAGAAAAAAAAGAAAAGACAGAAAAGAGGCCATAAAAAAGAGAGAAAAGGCCCAAATAGAAAAAATGGGAGAAAAAGAGAGAAGGGGCAATGCTACTATCCTTTTAACACACTTGTGCTTCAAAGTAGCACCACGATATTCATGATGGAGAGTCTCTCATTTTGTCACTTTCATATACTAGTGGGAATTTTTCGTTATAGAACTTGGCTTGTATATTCCAATGACGGGCTTCCTCAAAATGCCCTAGGTCTTCATGAGCAAGCGAGTTGAATGCACACCCACTTAGTTTCTTTTTGAGCTTTCATATACTTATAGCTCTAGTGCATCCGTTGCATGGCAATCCCTACTCACTCACATTGATATCTATTGATGGGCATCTCCATAGCCCATTGATACGCCTAGTTGATGTGAGACTATCTTCTCCCTTTTTGTCTTCTCCACAACCACCATTCTATTCCACCTATAGTGCTATATACATGGCTCACGCTCATGTATTGTGTGAAGATTGAAAAAGTTTCAGAATGTCAAAAGTATGAAACTATTGCTTGGCTTGTCATTGGGGTTGTGCATGATTTAAATACTTTGTGTGGTGAAGATAGAGCATAGCCAGACTATATGATTTTGTAGGGATAACTTTCTTTGGCCATGCTATTTTGAGAAGACATGATTGCTTTGTTAGTATGCTTGAAGTATTATTATTTTTATGTCAATATGAAATTTTATCTCTAATATTTCAGATGTGAATATTCATACCACAATTAAGAAGAATTACATTAAAATTATGCCAATTAGCATTCCACATCCAAAATTCTATTTTTATCATTCACCTACTCGAGGACGAGCAGGAATTAAGCTTGGGGATGCTTGATACGTCTCCAACGTATCTATAATTTTTGTTTGCTCCATGCTATATTATGTATTATTTTGGACATTATTGGGCTTTATTATCCACTTTTATATTATTTTTGTGACTAACCTATTAACCGGAGGCCCAGCCTAGAATTGCTGTTTTTGCCTATTTTAGGGTTTCAAAGAAACAGAATATCAAACGGAGTCCAAACGGAATGAAACCTTCGGGAACATGATTTTCTCACCGAACATGATCCAGGAGACTTGGACCCTACGTCAAGAAACAAAGGAGGAGGCCACGAGGTAGGGGGCGTGCCTACCCCCCCAGGCGCTCCCTCCACCATCGTGGGCCCCCTGTTGCTCCACCGACGTACTCCTTCCTCCTATATATACCTACATACCCCCAAACGATCAGATACGGAGCCAAAACCCTAATTCCACCGCCGTAACTTCCTGTATCCACGAGATCCCATCTTGGGGCCTGTTTTGGAGCTCCGCCGGAGGGGGTATCCATCACGGAGGGCTTCTACATCAACACCATAGCCTCTCCGATGAAGTGTGAGTAGTTTACCTCAGACCTTAGGGTCCATAGTTATTAGCTAGATGGCTTCTTATCTCTTTTTGGATATCAATACAATGTTCTCCCCCTCTCTTGTGGAGATCTATTCGATGTAATCTTCTTTTTGCGATGTGTTTGTTGAGACCGATGAATTGTGGGTTTATGATCAAGATTATCTATGAACAATATTTGAATCTTCTCTGAATTCTTTTATGTATGATTGGCTATCTTTGCAAGTCTCTTCGAATTATCAGTTTGGTTTGGCCGACTAGATTGATCTTTCTGGCAATGGGAGAAGTGCTTAGCTTTGGGTTCAATCTTGCGGTGTCCTTTCCCACTGACAGTAGAGGCAGCAAGGCACGTATTGTATTGTTTACATCGAGGATAACAAGATGGTTTTTTTATCATATTGCATGAATTTATCCCTCTACATCATGTCATCTTGCTTAAGGCGTTACTCTGTTTTCATGAACTTAATACTCTAGATGCATGCTGGACAGTGGTCGATGAGTGGAGTAATAGTAGTAGATGCAGGCAGGAGTCGGTATACTTGTCTTGGACATGATGCCTATATACATGATCATACCTAGATATTCTCATAACTATGCTCAATTCTGTCAATTGCTCAACAGTAATTCATTTACCCACCGTAAAGTACTTATGCTCTTGAGAGAAGCAACTAGTGAAACCTATGGCCCCCGGGTCTATCTTCATCATATTAATCTTCCAATACTTAGTTATTTCCTTTGCTTTTTTTACTTTGCCTTTATTTTATTTTGCATCTTTATCACAAAAATACCAAAAATATTATCTTATCATATCTATCAGATCTCACTCTCGTAAGTGACCGTGAAGGGATTGACAACCCCTTATCGCGTTGGTTGCGAGGAGTTATTTGTTTTGTGCAGGTACTAGGGACGCGCGCGCAACCTCCTACTGGATTGATACCTTGGTTCTCAAAAACTGAGGGAAATACTTACGCTACTTTGCTTCCTCATCCTTTCCTCTTCGGGGAAATGCAACGCAGTGCTCAAGAGGTAGCACCAAACACCATATTGAAATGAGCACAGAGATCATGTATTACACCCAAGGTCTCCAGTTTAGGCGCAGAGAGGACGGTTATTTGCTACGGTGAATAACTAGAATCAAGGATCAACCTTTGAAGTGAAGGGGCATCTTGGATGATGAGCCGCCTTCCATCAAAACAAATTCCAATTCTTACAAGGTTAGGCGACTTTATTTGGAGACAACTGATTCTAACTATGAAAACAAACACCAAGCACTCCAGGGCAGGGCAACTGGAGTGGATGATGCTGTGCAACGAGGCCTCCGATATATGAAGCTGCACAAGTGAAAGTTTCTTGAGAAATGGGAGTCGAAGGTTTAGTACCAGATTGTCTAGTAGGTCGCACAACGCTAAGGTGGCGGTGTGGAGAGAGGAGGAAAACCACGAGATGGACATCGGTGCTGTGGGCACAGGTAGATGGCATTCGGTATCTGGTAGGTGATTTCCATGGGAATAGTAGAACTCAAGCAGCTGTAGTTCGCTGAATTCAGGGGATTTCAGCCAGGCATCCGCCATTTAGGGCATGGTATGCTTGCTCAGGTAGCATGACAGGATGCAGAGGCTTTGAACGGAGCCCTGGTGGGAGGAGATGATGGCTCTGGGAATTTCAAAATCATTGAAGAGAGATAGCTGACGACTGTCGAGATTAAGGGGCACGGCGCGCCATAGAGGGCGCCACCGAATTGAGAGGACTTGGGTGCGGCAGCAATCCTTGGTGGGGAGAAGCGAGATGATCTCCCCAAGGATGGCGTCTGGGAGATCGCTGATGCGGTCCACCGGATATTCTACGGGTTCCTGGGATCCGGTGGGGGCAGGGTCGCCGCTTCTCCCCGCGCTGCGGGGTGCGGGATCTACAATAGGTGTCACCGTTGGCGGGAGCCTCATCTTCTTGGCACTGGGGTCAGCCGACTCCATTTTCCTCGAGGCGTCGTGTCGCGCTCACGTATTTGAGCAGAGTAACGAATGACGAGCCTAGTTGTAGTGCGAGTGAAGAATAAGGGGAGCTGGGATTTTTCTGTAGTAGTGAGGAAGAAGGGGAGCTGGGGTTTTCTGTAGGAGTGAGGTGAGGAATTTCGGGGTACGAGTGGAGCGAGCTGACGTGAGGTGGGTGGGAGTGAGGAGGAAGAAGAACACCTAGGTTTTTTTGGGGGCGGTGTGCTGGGTGTGGGTAGCGCCTCTCATTCAGTAAATATATGGACTTTTGAATTGTTTTACTATTTACTAGGGTGGATGGGCTGTTTTGTCTTGGGCCCAGAGAAACAATTACTACTAGTACAGTGGAGACACTCTACAGCTACCCAGAAAAACAATTACTACTAGTACAGTGGATACAATACCGCTTCTGGCTCCTCCTAGGTCATCGAAATGTCTCCCTCTACTGAATGCCATTATACTTTTGTTCACCGACATGCGGGCCATGCAGCGCGCGGGCCCAAATGCCATCCACCAAATTAGAAGGCAGTATGCAGGCGGAGAGTCACCCCGGTCGTAGCGCGGCAATAACGAGCTGTCGTATCACAAGACCCCACCTCCCCGCAGTCTAAGTTTGACGGACGAAGCAACATCATTTCACTCTTCGCTGAATCCCCTTCCCCCTCACCTTCTTCAAGAAAGGCAACACTCGCATCTGCCACTGTTCTTCTCTCCCAACGAAGGTAAGCGGATCCGTGATGTTGGTATATTTTCGTTCAGAGAAAAAAAAGAACTTTTGCAAAGCAGTAACCAATCCTCACTCTCTTTTTTGTTTCATTGTCATTACGATTGTGTTTTCCTTTCAGTGGTCTCCTAGTATTCGTCAGTTTCATGATGGACCAAGGAGAACCAGGAAAAGATCTGTTGATATTGGAGCAGACGCGGGAGGCTGATCCCCACGAGACAGAGAGCTCCAAGAAGATGGAGGCAGCCACCGAGCCGACCCCAGATACGCTCACGGCCACTACTGAGATGGTCAACACCCCGTTTGAGGTTACAACCCCCGTGGCACTGCAGGAGCAGTTATCCCCCTTCAAGGATGTTCCCCCCCCCCCGCTAAGCTGCCCAAGGTGATTTTCTTCTTTGCCGATCTCGATTGTGGTTTTTCATATAAGTATGTGGTGATGAATAATGCAAAATTTTATTAGCTTCGATGCCATGCTATACATAGTGGTTTAAATAACTGATGTTTCTTATGCTAGAAATTAATTCAAAATTTGTTTCTGTTTCAATTAGAGCCCTGATGCAGACAAGGATTGTGTGGTTGTACATGTCACTCGCTATGAGGCGGATGACCTGAATATACGCACTGGGAAAATAGAGTTTTTAGGCTGTTGGATCCTGGAAGCCATTTGCGCTTATACCAATGAAGAGTTGTATTCCAGCCTCACTGTTGTCAGGCGTGTTGTCCAGGGTGTACTGAAGCACAAGAAGTTCAAAGCTACTCCTATGTTTGTGAGGCAGACTGTTCTTGTCAAGCTTACGTAGGAAGATGACGTGGCATGCCTCCACAAACAAGTTTATGAGTGGCAAGGCCACAAGGTTGTCTTCATGAAGGTTCACAGGATTGAGCTGCTGCCCGACGTCCTCGATGATGTTCATGGCAAGGTCCGTCTTGTGTCCAGCCCAAATTAGATCGAGGCATCAAATACTTGCCCCAGCTAGTGTTTAATAGTAGTTTGGATTCTGTCTAATTATCCGAACCTTGCCTGTTATCGAGCCCTCTAGGGCTAGTACTCTATTTGAATCCGTCTATGGGAACTGCTGCTACTTTTCTATGCCCGTGAATCATCGTAATTGTTGCTGAAACAGATGTGTCCTCACTAGTTTTATCATACAAGCAGTGTGTGTTTTGATGAAATAGAGTACTCGTTTGAGAACTGTGCGCCGACGTATACATAAGTACTTGTAAACACTATTGGTGCTACCCCACTTGTAAGCAGTTGTGCAAAACACGGCACATTGGCTCAGCCCGCTTCAACACTAGGCTATCGACCAGCTAACAATCAACAATCCATTGTCTGACATATAAGCAACTATGTATCTTGTTACAATGGTTCATGCAGTTAACTGAGGCCACAATGTAAATTCCAAACGTTCACACGCTAGTCCAACGTTCATGTGGAACACTCACATTAAACTCGGCTTCATAAAAAACTTGAAAAGCATAAGTTAAGCAATTTTATACATCTCAATGATTCATAGAACATAACAAACATATACTAGTTCACAACAAAAGACAAAGTTGTGAGAAGGTTTACAAATCAGGAAAAAACAATGAAGGCTTCTCTGAGCAAAGGGCCTCCCGGCAGGCTTAAATTTCCTAGAGTTCACTTTGGTTTTTTTCTTGTTGCCACCATCTAGGGTTAGGTTCTCTCATTCCAGAATAACCAATTATAATTGTGTTCTCGGCTGGAATGTTGAACTTAACTATGTAGTGTACTGACCAGCTGAAATTCTTGTGCATTCCACTAAACTTAAGCACCGCTATTTGCAGAAATAAGCAGATCACAATGCCTCTTGTCCGCGCACCTGTCCAAAAAACCACTGTGCAACCGTGCCAGCTAGTCCTCGGTCCATGGATGAACTGGTAGAAAGTGCATTCCGGAATAGGATGCAGTTGTTTTCGCTCGTCCCTACACTGCAATCAGGAAGTAAAACGTATGAATCAACTTCTTTTATATTCCGTTGGTCATTCTACCTAGTAACTACCAATGTAGGAATACCTGGAAGACGGGTGGTTAGACGACGACAACGAGGGATAGCCATCTCATTTTGCACAGTTCTACTAAAACTGAGGTGTGTACTTTTGATTGTGTGGATAGAAACGATATGGAGACAGACATCCTGAAACGATATGGAGACAGGCATCCCTGTTTGCGCAAATACGAAATACGGTTATTTAAACAGTGACAGATATTTGCAGTGGCATATGATTAATAGCAGCATCTATTGTGTTATGATTGGCACTAGATTGACAGTATGAAAGTGTCCTTAAGTAAGTAGCATCACATCACATCAACACTGCCACTAGATTAACATGCAGAACAATAGCATTAGTATTACTGTCATGAGAGTAGCACATGGTCAGTAAATGTGCAATCAAATTTGTGCAGTTCCACTGGGATGAAGCAATGTTAGCGGTGTGAGATTTAAGTGTAACTGCAAAAACACAATTCATGGGAAATAAAGCAAGACGAAAGCACTTCATAAAATGGTGGTGGCATTGCCTCAATTTATCGATGGCACTAGATCATTACTTATTAGTGACATTAGGTGGCATTGCTTAATGCTTCATGTGATTTTAGATTAACGGTAGTGATATGGGTGTAGGGACAACATGGGCATAAAGTGGTGAGGCAGATGTGGTTGCCGAGAGCGGCAAACACTTAGGCAGCATGTCTGCATTTCTCCCATTTTTTTATCTCCTCAGCGACATTTTCCTATGTGAGCACAGGAAATCTAGACCTGCTCATTCTCATTTGCATTGTGCCCCAACACCCGTCACTTTCTTTCCTCTTTCAACCAAGAGATAGGTCCACTTCCCCCCACCCTTCGCCATCCACCATGCTTTCTTCGTCTTTTCAACCAAGAGATCGGTTGGGTAGCCAGTATCTACTACTTTCCCCCGTTTCCTCTTAGAACCAAGTCCTAGATTCATGCTACAACTTTCCCACTTTCTTCCCTGTTTGAACCAACTCTTAGAGTCAACTGCATGAACTAGCTTTACCTCTAATAATAGTAAAAGTCTAGGTGGCTTTGGAACAGCGGACGAAAGTAGAAAAAGATCCACACGAAGCTAAGTGGGGAGCTGGGGCAGTAGAGCAACGCAGGTTTCGAAGGAATATATATACCTGAGGGTCGTCGGCATGTGGCAAAGACGGCATCGGGAGGCCGCATCTTGGCCACAATACCGCAGGGAGGAAGAAGGGCTCGGAGGCCCTCCGGAGCCGGCGCTCTCTCGGAGAGAATGGCACGGCCGCCGATCGGGACGCGGTGGCAGCCGTTGGTCTCCTCCCTCACCGCCGACGACAGCGTGAACGATGCACCTACACCCTTGCCCCGGTCGAGGTTGTCCGGCCGGATTTGTGACCAGCCATGAGCTGAGAGAGAGTGTGGCCACCTATGTCTTTCTTAGATCTGGAGAGCATGAGAGTGTGAACGAGAGGAACCCTAGTAAAGCAAGCGCTAAGCCTCCTTCTTATATATATAGTGGAGTGATTTTGTTGTACCAGCTTCAAAAAAATGCGCTCCTACGTGTACCCGCGAGTGGGTGTGAGAGAACTAGTGCATGCGTGCACCGCTTCTCTTCATGAGAGTAAAATATACTATTCCCAAAGAACGTTCGCCACAAGAGTAATAGTATAAGTGTGTGACGTGTGAGCTAAAATAAAATGTGCGTGACGTCTTTTGTTTTTTAGAAGTTCTGAGGATAGGGTGTGAAGAGCACATATGTGTGTGACGTCTACCTGCAGATAGATAGTGGGTGCGAGAGGACTCGGGAGGGTGCGTGTGCGTGAGAGAGGGGCACGTATCATTGCAATGCGTGTGTCCGTAAATCATTATTCGACAAACGTTCACCACAAGCCTTTTCCTGATGAACGTCGTAAGAACCGTTAGATCGGCATCCGACAGTGTCAGTTTTGCCATGTCATTTAACAGAACAACCACTCCTCCTACACACAAATCTTCCACGTGAGTGTTAGCAACTGCCGTATGCTCCCTCCATTCCAAAATGCGGTGCATATAGCTTTATTGAAAATTCTAACCTCGCAAACTTTTACCGACTTTTCATGTACCAAATTGCACATGTAGAATACCCTGTATATATCATTTCATTCATCTTTGAGAGGTAACTATAAAGATGGGGGAGGAGTCTACAAAGAAAGACCATCGTATCACCTGCAGCAATTTCAACCATCCTTTGGTGTGGAGGAATATCATAGGAACTCTATATGATATGATCTTTATAGGTTTTTTTCCTTTAGAGCCAATTGGTTCATAGCAATAGATTCATATACTCCACATTTCAAAGGAAATAAACATGATATCATTTCTATAGCTTTAGAGCCACTTGGTTCATACAAATAGATTCCTATACTCCCATAATTTCAAAGGAAAATAAACATTAGCGTATATTCGATAGAAAAGTTCCTATGATATGAACCAAATTACATCTCTTTTCTAATCCCTCCTCATAGGAATTGAGATACATGGCATCTCTAGATTCAATAGAAAAGTTCCTATGATGTCAACCAAATGACATCTCTTTTCCAATCCCTACTCATAGGAATTGAGATACTCCATGTCATCTCTTTCCGTACAACTTCCATGTATACATCTTGTATTCCTAAATAGCTACTACAACCCACTAGTAGCTTTTTTCCAAGACATGCAACTATGGCACACGAACTATATAGTGTGCGAATAACTTGAAAGATGGTCGCTGGATGAAGCTAATCCGACAGTGCAGAGATGGCAAATCCGAGCACTACTGGCCGTTGGATATCAGCAACATCCCACCAGATCTGCCACATGTACAATTTAGAAGACTCCATGGTTGAACATAAGCATAATGCACAAACCTCAAAATACAAGTGCTACCTCTTGAGCTTGCGTTGGATTTCCCCGAAGAGGAAGGGATGATGCAGCAAAGTAGGGTAAGTATTTCCCTTAGTTTTTGAGAACCAAGGTATCAATCCAGTAGGAGGCCACGCTCAAGTCCCACGTACCTGCACAAAACGATAGCTACTCGCAACCAACGCGATTAGGGGTTGTCAATCCCTTCACGGTCACTTACGAGAGTGAGATCTGATAGATATAATATTTTTGGTATTTTTGGTACAAAGATGCAAAGTGAAAAGGCAAAGGCAAAGTAAAAAAGCAAAGCAAGATTAAAGTGATGGAGATTGATATGATGAGAATAGACCCGGGGGCCATAGGTTTCACTAGTGGCTTCTCTCAAGAGCATAAGTATTCTACGGTGGGTGAACAAATTACTGTTGAGCAATTGACAGAATTGAGCATAGTTATGAGAATATCTAGGCATTATCATGTATATATGCATCATGTCCATGACAAGTAGACCGAAACAATTCTGCATCTACTACTATTACTCCACTCATCGGCCGCTATCCAGCATGCATCTAGAGTATTAAGTTAAAAACAAAGTAACACCTTAAGCAAGATGACATGATGTAGAGAGATAAATTCATGCAATATGAAATAAACCCCATCTTGTTATCCTCGATGGCAATGATGCAATACGTGCCTTGCTGCCCCTTCTGTCACTGGGAAAGGACACCGCAAGATCGAACCCAAAGCTAAGCACTTCTCCCATGGCAAGAACTACCAATCTAGTTGGCCAAACCAAACGAATAATTCGAACAGACTTGCAAAGATAACCAATCATACATAAAAGAGTTCAGAGAAGATTCAAATATTATTCATAGATAGACTTGATCATAAACCCACAATTCATCGGTCTCAACAAACACACCGCACAAAGCAGATTACATCGAATAGATCTCCACAAGAGAGGGGGAGAACTTTGTATTGAGATCCAAAAACAGAGAAGAAGCCATCTAGCTACTAACTATGGACCCGAAGGTCTGAGGTAAACTACTCACACTTCATCATAGAGGCTATGATGATGTAGAAGCCCTCCGTGATGACGGCCCTCTTCGGCGGAGCTCCGGAACAGGCCCCAAGATGGGATCTCGAGTATACAGAAAGTTGCGGCGGTGGGATTAGGTTTTTTTGCTCCTGTTCTGTTCGTTTGGGGGTACATAGGTATATATAGGAGGAAGGAGTACGTCGGTGGAGCTCCAAGGGGCCCACGAGGCAGGGGGCGCGCCCCCCACCCTCATGACCGCCTCTCGGATGCCTTGGCGTAGGGTCCAAGTCTCCTGGATCATGTTCGGTGAGAAAATCACGTTCCCGAAGGTTTCATTCCGTTTGGACTCCGTTTGATATTCCGTTTCTTCGAAATAATGAAATAGGCAAAAGACAACAATTCTGGGCTGGGCCTACAGTTAATAAAGCCCAATATAGTCCAAAACAGTAGATAATATAGCATGGAGCAATCAAAAATTATAGATACGTTGGAGACGTATCAGGCATCCCCAAGCTTAATTCCTGCTCGTCCTCGAGTAGGTAAATGATAAAAAGAGAATTTTTGATGCGGAGTGCTACTTGGCATAATTTCAATGCAAATCTTCTTAATTGTGATATGAATACTCAGATTCGAAATATTCAAGACAAAAGTTTATATTGACATAAAAATAATAATACTTCAAGCATACTACCAAGGCAATTATGTCTTCTCAAAATATCATGGCCAAAGAAAGTTATCCCTACAAAATCATATAGTCTGGCTATGCTCTATCTTCACCACACAAAGTATTTAAATCATGCACAATCCTGATGACAAGCCAAGCAATTGTTTCATACTCTAACATTTTCAAAACTTTTTCAATCTTCACCCAATACATGAGCGTGAGCCATGGATATAGCACTATAGGTGGAATAGAATGGTGGTTGTGGAGAAGACAAAAAGGAGAAGATAGTCTCACATCAACTAGGCGTATCAACGGGCTATGGAGATGCCCATCAATAGATATCAATGTGAGTGAGTAGGAATTTCCATGCAACAGATGCACTAGAGCTATAAATATATGAAAGCTCAAAAAGAAACTAGTGGGTGTGCATCCAACTTGCTTGCTCATGAAGACCTAGGGAATTTTGAGGAAGCCCATCATTGGAATATACAAGCCAAGTTCTATAATGAAAGATTCCCACTAGTATATGAAAGTGACAACATAAGAGACTCTCTATTCTGAAGATCATGGTGCTACTTTGAAGCACAAGTATGGTAAAAGGATAGTAACATTGTCCCTTCTCTCTCTTTCTCTCACATTTTTTTTGTTTGGGCCTTTTCTCTTTTTTATGGCCTCTTTTTATTTGGGCATCTTTGGCCTCTTTTATTCATTTTTCGTCTGGAGTATCATCCCGACTTGTGGGGGAATCATAGTCTCCATCATCCTTTACTCACTGGGACAATGCTCTAATAATGATGATGATCACACTTTTATTTTTCTTACAACTCAACAATTACAACTTGATACTTAGAACAAAATATGACTCTATATGAATGCCTCCAGTGGTGTACCAGGATATGCAATATGACAATGATGGAGTGTGTCATGATAAACGGAACGATGGAAAGTTGCATGGCAATATATCTCGGAATGGCTATGGAAATGCCATAATAGGTAGGTATGGTGGCTGTTTTGAGGAAGGTATATGGTAGGTGTATGATACCGGCGAAAGGTGCACGGTATTAGAGAGTCTAGCAAAGGTGGAAGGGTGAGAGTGCGTATAATCCATGGATTCAACATTAGTCATAAAGAACTCATATACTTATTGCAAAAATCTAGAAGTTATCAAAGCAAAGTATTACGCGCATGCTCCTAGGGGGATAGATTGGTAGGAAAAGACCATCGCTCGTCCCCGACCGCCATTCATAAGGAAGACAATCAATAAATAAATCATGCTCCGACTTCATCACATAATGGTTCACCATACGTGCATGCTACGGGAATCACAAACTTTAACACAAGTATTCTTTGAATTCACAACTACTCAACTAGCATGACTTTAATATTATCACCTCCATATCTCGAAACAATTATCATGTTTCAATCTTTTCTTAGTATTCAACACACTCAAAAGAAAGTTTCACAAATCTTGAATACCAAGCATATTATTATTAAGCAAATTACCATGCTATTAAGACTCTCAAAATAATTTAAGTGAAGCATGAGAGATCAATAGTTTCTTTAAAACAGATCCACCACCGTGCTCTAAAAGATCTAAGTGAAGCACATCGAGCAAAATTATAATGCTCAAAAGATATAAGTGAAGCACATAGAGCAAAAATACATAGCTCAAAAAGATATAAGTGAAGCACATAGAGCAAAACTACTTAGCTCAAAAAGATATGAGTGAAGCACATAGAGCAAAATTATAATGCTCAAAAGATATAAGTGAAGCACATAGAGTATTCTATCAAATTTTAATTCATGTATGGCTCTCTCAAAAGGTGTGTACAACAAGGATAATTGTGGCATACTAAAACACAAAGACACAAATAATACAAGACGCTCCAAGCAAAACACATATCATGTTGGTGAATAAAAATATAGCTCCAAGTAAATTACCGATGGAAGTGGACGAAAGAGGGGATGCCTTCCGGGGCATCCCCAAGCTTTGACTTTTTGGTGTCCTTGGATTATCTTGGGGGTGCCATGGGCATCCCCAAGCTTAGGCTCTTGCCACTCCTTGTTCCATAATCCATCAAAATAATTCACCCAAAACTTGAAAACTTCACAACACAAAACTTAAAGTAGAAAACTTGTGAGCTCCGTTAGCGAAAGAAAACAAAAGACCACTTTAAGTTACTGTAATGAACTCATTCTTTATTTATATTTGTGTTAAACCTACTGTATTCCAACTTCTCTATGGATTATAAACTATTTTACTAGCCATAGATTCATCAAAATAAGCAAACAACACACGAAAAACAGAATCTGTCAAAAACAGAACAGTCTGTAGTAATCTGTAGCTAGCGCAAGATCTGGATCCCCAAAAATTCTAAAATAAATTGCTGGACGTCAGGAATTTATCTATTAATCATCTTCAAAAATAATTAACTAAATATCACTCTTGAAATAAAAATGACAGCTGTTCTCGTGAGCGCTAAAGTTTCTATTTTTTACAGCAAGTTCAACAAGACTTTCCCCAAGTCTTCCCAACGGTTCTACTTGGAACAAACACTAATTAAACACAAATGTAACATCCCAAATTTTAAATTTGGAATGTTATACATTAGATCATAATTGCATATCATATTTTATTTCGCTCTTGGTTTGATCCTAGAAATTTCTACGCAACTCAAGGACCCACAGAGAGAGTTGGGAAATTCTTTATTCTCATATTTGAGTTTTCTCAAATTTTGAGAATAGGATCATTTGATTTTTATTATTTTATCATCAATTATTTCTATTACAAAAAAATGAGAGAGGGAATAAAATGACTTTCCCAAAATAAAGAAATATTGAGGATTTAATAATAAAATCAAATAAGATTTTATTTCGGAGTTTTTTGTTATTTTATTTTAATTTAGGAAAAATGTGCATTTTTCAAAATTGCATTTAGGCCCCAAATAAATGTTCACCTTGTGCGGCTTGATTTTAGAAGCACGGGAAAATTTATTTCAGGATTTTTGGAGTCCGTTTAGTATTTCTTTTTATTTTTCTTCTGCGCGTAATTATTTAAAAAAAACGAACCAACCTACGGGCCGTGTCCGACCGGGACTCCGGCCCACCAAGGCTTTATAAGACGGGGGGAGCCAGCCCGAGGCCCAGCCGCCGCCCCCGAACCCTAGCCGCCCCGAGCGCCCCGCCCGCGCCGCCGCTAGCCGCCGCCCCGCCGCGCCGCCGACGCCGCCGAGGTCGCCTCGAAATCCGTTCCTTTTTTAATTTTTATTTTCGAAAAACCGTTCGGTTTTTCCTTCGGTTTTTCGTCGGTTTTTTTAGTTTTGGTTTTTTTAAATAGATCGGTTCTTCCGATTTATTTAATTAGCGGGCGTTCGTCCGTTCGTTTTTCTAGCGAACGTTCGTTGTTTTTCATTTTCTCGGATTAAATCCGCGATTTTTCTGATCGCGATTTCTGATCCGATTTTCGTTTTAGTATAACTTTTCGCTTGTTTATCGGAATCAGGCGATTCAAGCGCTTGGAGTTTCATCTCGAAACCCTCTATCCGTTTAACCAACTTAAACAAGTTTTTGCTACTGTAAAATTTGACTTAGATCCAGATTAGTAGAATGAAGTTGTTTTCTTTCGCCGTTTGACTTTCGTTGCCTCATACGATTTGATTCTTTTTGCAAACCGGAGTTCTTAAATTGAACCTTCTCGTTAGATCTCTTATTCGAGTTTTACCCGTGCATTAGATGAGTACTTATTGTGTGCTTGTTTGTTTGCGATAGAGTACTCGGAGTGCGCCGCTTGTTACTTCGAATCGCTAGGTTTCCTGGATCATCACCAAGGCAAGTAACACTTTGATCATACCTTTTCTACTACCCAGTTTTACTGCATTAGACCAATCCTCAAACATTGCATGATTAGGATCTAATTAAATTGTGGGTTTGGGAAGTAGTTGAGGTAGTACCTATTACATGTTTATTATCAAACCTTTGGGAAGTTACTTCTATGTTTGCTTACTATGCCATCCTATGCTAGTAGACGTGGATTGGGTGAGTGATATCCATGACAGATGTGAGTTCGTTAATTAATGGTTCATATAAGGTGGCAACTTAAACACACATCTGGGTGGATTGAGGCACCTGGGTAATCCAGGACTTGCCTGTTTTCTTTTGGACCGCCACCCACGCTCAAAGGGATCATGAGATTGTTCATACTAGAAACTTCCGTGTGCAGCCACAAGCTATTATGGGCTCTAGCATAGTTGACTAAGTCGTGCGAACTCTTACAGTGGTAGACTAGCAGATGTAGGGGATGTAGGTGATACGGTCTACCCGATCGTAAGGTGCTAGCGCTTCTGAAATACTATGTCTCGGTCATCCGTTTCTCAAACACCATGTAGTGCGAGAAACCAAACGGAGGCGATCGAGTCTTGTGGGGAGAAGTACGCAAACCTCTGCAGAGTGTATAAACTAATCATGGTTAGCCGTGTCCCCAGTTATGGACGTTTTGAGTATCTAGTACCTGGATTATCATGTGAATCTCAACATGTTACTCTGAATTAATTTTGTTGGGTTTTGATAATGATGTTGATTAATTGGGATTGAGGATGCTGTCAACCATTCTCAATGTTTAGCAACTACCATGATAGTTAAATAAATTTATTCCTTTGAAGTAGGGAAAAATTGGCTTTACGCAAAACTGTAACCATAGAGCTTTCCACCAGCCAAATATGCATATAGTATAGCTGTTTCATTCCATTACTCTCTATGTGTTACCTTGCCAGCATATTCCACGTGCTGACCCGTTCGGGCTGCAACGTTAATGTTGCAGACTTTTCAGACGATGATTAAGGAGTTTTAGGTTGTGGTTCTATACTTAGTGATGCCGTTGGAGTTGATGGACTCACTTATCTTCCAAGCCTTCCGCTGTTATCGTTATTAGATGGCTTTAAGCCATATTTATTGTAATAAGTTCTCTATGGAGATACTCGATGTAATAAGTGTGTGATTGCTACTCTATTATAAATCCTCCGAGTACTGTGTGGTGTCAGCATTACTGATCCAGGGATGACACCGGAGCACAGAGATCAGACTGTTTGAGGTCTGGTTGCTACAGAGATGGTATCAGAGCACACGCTGACTGTAGGACACGACCACTAAGCTAAAGACCTAGATCACTATTCATTCTCTTCTTTTCTGACCTCTCATCTTTTCTACTCTTTAGGATGGTGGATGCAAGGAACAAGTTCACGCAACCGGATGACGATACACCCTTTGGACGTCACTTGAAGGAAGTCACTAGATACCTGAACATAGGAGTACCAAGCTTCACGGGAACCTACAACGCCACTTTACTTGAAGAAGAGCGCTGGATGATTCAAGTTCAAGTTCCAGGAAGAACGTTCATGCCAGTCACTGAGCCCATAGATTTTTCTTTTGATGCACCAACTTGGAATCTAGGAAAGAGCATGGCAGCTCACATCGTCATGGGACGCATTGGAGAAGTCTACCGCAATGATCTCAAGGATACTATCTACCAGATTTGTGGGTGCCGAGATGTGCACTGGGAGATGATCAGCACCAGAAAGGATAGATCCATTGCAGCTTTTATCCAGGAATTAAACCAGCACATTCGACGTCAGGAGAACCAGATGTGCTCCGACATGATAGATCTGAAGAAGGCGAGGACAAGAATCAAGGAACTGGAGGAAGAACTCAGGGCTACACGTGAATATTATGAAGAGGAAATTGAAGTATTGGTGGAGAAGAATGCTAACCTAACAACGAAGATTGGGATATTTATGGGAGGCCCTACACCAGTAGATGAAGACGAAGAATCCAAGGAGATTCGCCCGGAAGACTACATCATCATCGACGACACTGACTCAGACCCAGATGATAGTGAGGATGACTATGTTGATGAAGCCGGAGCAGATATCATGGAGTCTGCAAACGAAGAATATTTCTAGTAGACCACCTCATCAGTAGTAGTAGTCCACCATGTAATATAGTAGTCCGAGCACTTTTGCGATAGTTAGATCGATTGTATGCCCTTGTTTGATTGAATGAAGTGAATTGTTTGCTTTTGCCTCATGTGCATATGGGTAGTGTTTTCTCTTTAGACCCCCTCTATTCTTAACTCTCATCAGATGCCTCCGAGACGTGACCCCGGATTTACCTGTCCACCGGAGCTCACCCAGTTGATCCACCAACAGAACACCTTGATATAGTTGCTAGTCCAGAATCAGAATCAGGGGAACAACAACAACAACCCACCACCACCACCACCACCTATTGATCACTTAGCCCGTTTTCTTAGGCTGAATCCGCCGGTGTTTTCCAGTAGCACCGAGCCGATAGTAGCAAATGATTGGCTCCGCAAGACAGCTAGAGAGTTGACCACAGCAGGATGCACGGGTGCGGAGAAGGTGAAGTTTCCCGCTCATCAGCTTGAAGGACCCGGAGCATCATGGTGGGAGAATTTCACAGCCACCATCCCTATCGACACTGTCACATGGGACCAGTTTCAGCAGGCTTTTCGTACTGCCCATGTTTCAGCAGGAGCTATGGCCATGAAGAAGCGTGAGTTTTGCAACTTGCGCCAAGGAGGAAGGACAGTTGGCCAGTATGTGGAGGACTTTAGTAAATTAGCACGTTATGCCCTAGATGACGTTGCTACGGATGCAGCTAAGCAGGAGAAGTTTCTGGAAGGACTGAATGATGAGTTGAGCATGTAGTTGATGGTAGCAACCTTCAACAACTACCAGGAGTTGGTAGACCGTGCTCTTATGATTGAAGGCAAGCAGCAGCAAATTGAGAACCGCAAGAGGAAGTATGGACAAGGAAAGTACAATTCAGGAGCTCAGCAGAAGCCATGTTTTACCCCTAGACCGGGAAGACATTTTCTGCATACCCATGGAGGAGGTAGCTCGCACAATCACAATGGCACCAGGAATGGTAATGGTAATGGAGGAAGCAACGGCCAGAATCGCACCAACCCATCAACCCCAACCAAGACAGACCTGAGCCAAGTCACTTGCTTTAAGTGTTCGAAGACCGGACATTATACCAATGAATGTCCTGAATTACAAAATTGAAATAGCAATGGAAGCTCTAGGAAGAAGCCGAACCCTTTCAACAGGGGACAGGTGAACCACGTTAGTGTGGAGGAGGTTGAAGCTCAGCCTGATGCAGTAATAGGTAAGTTTTTGGTTAAGTCATTTACTGCACTCGTTCTTTTTTATACTGGTGCATCGCATTCATACATCTCAAGGGGATTCATGGATAAGTATAACCTGTCAACCCAAGCCCTTAGGTCACCCATGTTAGTAACCTCGCCTGGAGCAGAATATATGGCCAGTCGATGGTGTGATCGGTTACCATTAAGGATTGGTAACTATGTTTTTCCCTCAGACCTAATAGTATTGGAATCCCAAGGATTGGATGTGATATTAGGCATGGATTGGTTATCAAAGTATAAGGGGAATATTGAATGTGCTAGTAAGTCAATTTTGCTTACCACCCCAGAAGGGAGAAGGATCAAGTATGTATCCCGACATGTGCCAAAGAGGACTCAAGTAAATTGCTTAACAGGAGTTGTGCAGGAGGAAGTACCAGTGGTAAGGGATTTCCCTGAAGTATTTCCAGAAGAGTTGCCAGGCATGCCACCGGATAGAGATATTGAGTTTTTGATTGAGCTATTGCCAGGCACAGGGCCAATATCAAAGAGACCATACAGGATGCCTGCAAAGGATTTGGTGGAAATTAAGAAGCAGATTAAGGAGTTACTGGATAAAGGATATATTCGCCCAAGTTCTTCGCCTTGGGGATCGCCAGTGCTTCTAGTGGAGAAGAAGGATGGATCATTAAGGATGGTTGTTGATTATCGAGGATTAAATGAAGTAACGATCAAGAACAAGTACCCACTACCAATGATCAATGATCTGTTTGATCGATTGCAAGGAGCTAAGGTATTTTCCAAGATCGATCTGCAATCAGGATACCACCAGTTGAAGATTTGGGAACAGGATATACCTAAGACAGCTTTTACCACCAGGTATGGGCTGTACGAGTATACTGTTATGTCATTTGGTCTGACTAACGCACTTGCATACTTTATGAACATGATGAACAAAGTGTTTATGGAGTTCTTGGATAAGTTCGTCATGGTGTTCATTCATGATATCCTGGTTTACTCGAAGAATGAAGAGGAACATAAGGAACATTTGCGAATGGTACTTGAGAAGCTCAGAGAACATCAGTTGTATGCCAAGTTCAGCAAATGTGAGTTTTGGCTGAAGGAAGTAGGATTTCTCGGACACGTTATATCCGGAGAAGGAATAGCAGTAGATCCCACTAAAGTTGATACCGTGACCAAGTGGGAAGCACCGACTACGGTTGGAGAGATACGGAGTTTTCTAGGACTCGCAGGATACTACCGGAGATTTATTGAAAATTTCTCAAAAATTGCGAAGCCTATGACGGAGTTGTTGAAGAAAGATACCAAGTTCATATGGACTGAGGAATGTGAGACTAGTTTCCAGGAGTTGAAGAAACGTTTGGTTACTTCACCAGTGTTGATTTTGCCAGATCAGACCAAGGACTATGAGGTGTATTGCGACGCTTCACGTCGAGGACTTGGAGCAGTGCTTATGCAGGAAGGGAGAGTTGTTTCATATGCCTCAAGACAAATAAAACCTCATGAGTTAAATTATTCTACGCATGATTTGGAATTAGCAGCCGTAGTGCATGCATTGAAAACATGGAGACATTTCCTCATTGGAAACCATTGTGAGGTGTACACGGACCATAAGAGTTTGAAATACATTTTCACACAGAAGGAGTTAAACCTCAGACAAAGGAGATGGTTGGAGCTCATCAAGGATTATGATATGAGATTGCATTACCATCGCGGAAAGGCTAATGTAGTAGCTGACGCATTAAGCCGTAAGAGCCATGTCAATACATTAATAACGGGAGAAATACCAAGGGAGTTAGGAGAGAACCTTCGTGAACTATGTTTGGAAATAGTTCCGAGAGGCTATGTAGCAGCATTGGAGATTTAGTCAACTTTGATGGATAGAATCAGAGAAGCTCAGAAGACTGACTAGGAGATTGCCTCTATAAAGGAGAAAATAAGCGAAGGAAAGGCTAAAGGATTTCGTGAGGATGAGCACGACACCCTATGGTTTGAAGACCGTGTTTATGTGCCCAATGACCCGAAGATTAGGAAGCTAATTCTGCAAGAGGCACACGATTCACCATATTCGATTCACCCAGGAAATACCAAGATGTATTTGGATTTGAAAGACATTTTCTGGTGGACCGGAATGAAGAAGGATATTGCGGAGTATGTAGCAGTTTGTGATGTGTGTCAGAGAGTAAAGGCAGAGCATCAGAAGCCACCAGGATTGTTACAACCATTGCCGATACCCGAATGGAAGTGGGATAAGTTAGGCATGGATTTTATCACAGGATTACCCAGGACTCGTTCAGGCTATGACTCGATTTGGGTTGTAGTCGATCGGTTGACGAAAGTAGCTCACTTCATCCCGGTAAAGACCACTTACACCAGTGCTAAGTTGGCAAAGATATACATGACCAGGATCATATGTTTGCATGGAGTTCCGAGGAGTATCGTATCAGATAGAGGAACCCAGTTTACCTCAAAGTTCTGGAAGCATTTGCATGAAACTTTGGGTACCAGGCTATAATTCAGTACAACTTTTCATCCACAGACAGATGGACAGACCGAGAGAGTCAATCAGATTTTGGAGGATATGCTGAGAGCTTGTGCGCTAGATTACGGATCTAGTTGGGACGACAATTTTCCATATGCAGAGTTCTCTTGCAACAACAGCTATCAATCCAGTTTGAAGATGGCCCCTTTCGAAGCTTTGTACGGAAGGAGGTGCAGGACACCATTGTCATGGGACGAAGTTGGAGACCGCCAGTTGTTTGGACCTGATTTGATTAAATAATCTGAATAGAAAGTGAAATTGATTCACGATAGGCTCAAGGTAGCTCAGTCCAGACAGAAGAGTTATGCAGATTCTAAACGCAAGGAGACTGTTTACGAAGTTGGAGATAGAGCTTATCTTCGAGTATCCCCACTTCGAGGAACAAAGCGTTTTGGGGTTAAAGGAAAGTTAGCGCCATGATTTGTAGGACCATATCGAGTTTTGGAGCGTATGGGAGAAGTGGCCTACAAGTTGGAATTGTCCGAAGGATTGTCAGGAGTTCATGATGTGTTCCACGTTTCTCAGTTGAAGAAGTGTCATGCGGAGATGGCTGACATACCCTTGAGAGACACAGTGCCATTGGAAACAATTCAGTTGGATAATGATTTGACCTACGAGGAGAAACCAATTAAGATTCTCGAGTTTGCCAGCCGAGTCACTCGCAGCAAGGTTATTAAGTTTTGCAAAGTTCAGTGGAGCCACCACACAGAGGATGAAGCCACCTGGGAACGAGAGGAAGATTTGCTCAAGGACCACCCTCTCCTATTTTCTAGCCAACCCGAATCTCGAGGGCGAGATTCATCTTAAGGGGGGTAGGTTTGTAACATCCCAAATTTTCAATTTGGAATGTTATACATTAGATCATCATTGCATATCATATTTTGTTTTGCTCTTGGTTTGATCCTAAAAATTTCTACGCAACTCAAGGACCCACGGAGAGAGTTGGGAAATTCTTTATTCTCATATTTGAGTTTTCTCAAATTTTGAGAATAGGATCATTTGATTTTTATTATTTTATCATCAATTATTTCTATTACAAAAAAATATGAGAGAGGGAATAAAATGACTTTCCCAAAATAAAGAAATATTGAGGATTTAATAATAAAATCAAATAAGATTTTATTTCGGAGTTTTTCGTTATTTTATTTGAATTTAGGAAAAATGTGCGTTTTTCAAAATTGCATTTAGGCCCCAAATAAATGTTCACCTTGTGCGGCTTGATTTTAGAAGCACGGGAAAATTTATTTCGGGATTTTTGGAGTCCGTTTAGTATTTCTTTTTATTTTTCTTCTGCGCGTAATTATTTAAAAAAAACAAACCGACCTACGGGTCGTGTCCGACCGGGACTCCGGCCCGCCAAGGCTTTATAAGCCGGGGGGGCCAGCCCGAGGCCCAGCCGCCGCCCCCGAACCCTAGCCGCCCCGAGCGCCCTGCCCGCGCCGCCGCTTGCCGCCGCGCCCCGCCGCCGCCGCTCGCCGCCCCGCCGCGCCGCCGACGCCACCGCCTCGCCGGACGCCGCCGCCGCCTCCGAGGTCGCCTCGAAATCCGTGCCGTTTTTTTTAATTTTTTTCTTTCGAAAAACCGTTCGGTTTTTCCATCGGTTTTTAGTCGGTTTTTTTAGTTTCGATTTTTTTAAATAGATCGGTTCTTCCGATTTATTTAATTAGCGAGCGTTTGTCCATTCGTTCGTTCTAGCGAACGTTCGTCGTTTTTTCTTTTTCTCGGATTAAATCCGCGATTTTTCTGATCGCGATTTCTGATCCGATTTTCGTTTTAGTATAACTTTTGGCTCGTTTATCAGAATCAGGCGATTCAAGCGCCTGGAGATTCGTCTCGAAACCCTCTATCCGTTTAACCAACTTAAACAAGATTTTGCTACTGTAAAGTTTGACTTAGATCCAGATTAGTAGAACGAAGTTGTTTCCTTTCGCCGTTTGACTTTCGTTGCCTCGTTCGATTTGATTCTTTTTGCAAACCGGAGTTCTTAAATTGAACCTTCTCGTTAGATCTCTTATTCGAGTTTTACCCGTGCATTAGATGAGTACTTATTGTGTGCTTGTTTGTTTGCGATAGAGTACCCGGAGTGTG
The DNA here is from genome assembly GCF_003073215.2 of Triticum urartu. NCBI lineage: Eukaryota > Viridiplantae > Streptophyta > Magnoliopsida > Poales > Poaceae > Triticum > Triticum urartu. Next base: position 436,855,184 of record NC_053026.1, on the reverse strand, counting down.
CGGCTTGTTACTTCGAATCGCTAGGTTTCCCGGATCATCAGCAAGGCAAGTAACACTTTGATCATACCTTTTTTACTATCCAGTTTTACTGCATTAGATCAATCCTCAAACATTGCATGATTAGGATCTAATTAAATTGTGGGTTTGGGAAGTAGTTGAGGTAGTACCTATTACCTGTTTATTATCAAACCTTTGGGAAGTTACTTCTACGTTTGCTTACTATGCCATGCTATGCTAGTAGACGTGGATTGGGTGAGTGATATCCATGACAGATGTGAGTTCGTTAATTAATGGTTCATCTAAGGTGGCAACTTAAACACACATTTGGGTGGATTGAGGCACCTGGGTAATCCAGGATTTGCATGTTTTCTTTTGGACCGCCACCCAGGCTCAAAGGGATCATGAGATTATTCATACTAGAAACTTCCGTGTGCAGCCACAAGCTATTATGGGCTCTAACATAGTTGACTAAGTCGTGCGAACTCTTACAGTGGTAGACTAGCACATGTAGGGGATGTAGGTGGTATGGTCTACCCGATTGCAAGGTGCTAGCGCTTCTGAAAGACTATGTCTCGGTCATCCGTTTCTCAAACACCATGTAGTGCGAGAAACCAAACGGAGGCGATCGAGTCTTGTGGGGAAAAGTGCGCAAACCTCTGTAGAGTGTATAAACTAATCATGGTTAGCCGTATCCCCGGTTATGGACGTTTTGAGTATCTAGTACCTGGATTATCATGTGAATCTCAACATGTTACTCTGAATTAATTTTGTTGGGTTTTGATAATGATGTTGATTAATTGGGATTGAGGATGCTGTCAACCATTCTCAATGTTTAACAACTACCATGATAGTTAAATAAATTTATTCCTTTGAAGTAGGGAAAAATTGGCTTTACGCAAAACTGTAACCATAGAGCTTTCCACCAGCCAAATATGCATATAGTATAGCTGTTTCATTCCATTACTCTCTATGTGTTACCTTGCCAGCATATTCCATGTGCTGACCCATTTTGGGCTGCAACGTTAATGTTGCAGACTTTTCAGACGACGATTAAGGAGTTTTAGGTCGTGGTTCTATACTCAGTGATGCCGTTGGAGTTGATGGACTCACTTATCTTCCAAGCCTTGCGCTGTTATCGTTATTAGATGGCCTTAAGCCATATTTATTGTAATAAGTTCTCTATGGAGACACTCGATGTAATAAGTGTGTGATTGCTACTCTGTTATAAATCCTCCGAGTACTGTGTGGTGTCAGCATTACTGATCAAGGGATGACACCGGAGCACAGAGATCAGACTGTTTGAGGTCTGGTTGCTACAACAAAAAACACAACCAAAATAGAGGCTAGATAATTTATTTATTACTAAACAGGAGCAAAAGGCAAGGAATAAAAATAAAATTGGGTTGCCTCCCAACAAGCGCTATCGTTTAACGCCCCTAGCTAGGCATAAAAGCGAGGATAGATCTAGGTATTGCCATCTTTGGTAGGCAATCCATAAGTAGCTCTCATGATAGTTTCATATGGAAAATTTTATTTTCTTTCTTGGAAAGTGTTCCATGCCCTTTTTTAATGGAAATTGAAATCTAATATTCCCTTCCTTCATATCAATAATCGCACCAACCGTTCTAAGGAAAGGTCTACCAAGAATAATAGGGCAAGAAGGATTGCAATCTATATCAAGAACAATGAAATCTACGGGCACATAATTCCTATTTGCAACAATAAGAACATCATTAATCCTTCCCATAGGTTTCTTAATAGTAGAATCCGCAAGATGCAAGTTTAGAGAGCAATCATCAAAATTGCGTCAATCTAGCAAATCACACAAAGTTTTGGGGATAGTGGAGACACTAGCACCCAAATCACACAAAGCATAAAACTCATGATCTTTAATTTTAATTTTAATAGTTGGTTCCCACTCATCATAGAGTTTTCTAGGGATAGAAACTTCCAACTCAAGTTTTTCTTCATAAGATTGCATCAAGGCATCAACAATATGTTCGGTGAAGGCTTTATGTTGACTATAAGCATGTGGAGAATTTAGCACGGATTGCAACAAGGAAATAAAATCAATTAAAGAGCAACTTTCATAATTAAATTCCTTGAAATCCAATATAGTGGGTTTAGCAACATCTAGATTTTTGGTTCTTTCAATCCCACTTTCATCAATTTCATCGTAAAGATCTAAATACTCCGAATTTTTAGAACGCCTTCTAGGTAAAGGAAGATCATATTCAGTTTCATCAAGATTTATATTTCAAAATAAAGATTTAATAGGGGACACATCAATAACTTTTAGATCTTCATCTTGATTTTCATAGGAATTGGAAGAACACACTTTAATAAAGGAATCTTTGGAAGCACGCATCCTAGCGGTTCTTTCCTTGCACTCATCAATGGAAATTCTCATGGCTTTGAGAGACTCATTGATATCATGCTTAGGAGGAATAGATCTAAGCTTTAAAGAATCAACCTCAAGAGAAATTCTATCAACGTTCCTAGCCAAATCATCAACTTTAAGCAATTTCTCTTCAAGCAAAGCACTAAAATTCTTTTGGGAATTCGTAAACTCTTTAACACTATTCTCAAATTCAGAGGGCATCTTATTATAATTTCCATAAGAGTTGTTGTAGGAATTCCCATAATTATTAGACGAATTACTAGGGTATGGCCTAGGATTAAAATTCCCTCAATAAGAGTTGATACCAAAATTATTCCTACCAACAAAATTCACATTCATAGATTCATTGTTATTATCAATCAAAGTAGACAAAGGCATATCATTAGGATCAGAAGAAACACTCTTAGTAGCAAATAATTTCATAAGTTCATCCATCTTTCCACTCAAAACATTGATTTCTTCTATTGCATGCACATTTCTATTAGAAGATCTTTCAGTATGCCATTGAGAATAATTAACCATAATATTATATAGGAGTTTAGTAGCATCTCCTAAAGTGATTTCCATAAAAGTGCCTCCCGCGGCCGAATCTAAAAGATTTCTAGAAGCAAAATTCAATCCGGCATAAATTTTTTGTATAATCATCCACAAATTCAAACCATGAGTAGGGAAATTACGTATCATTAATTTCATTCTCTCCCAAGCTTGTGCAACATGTTCATGATCAAGTTGCTTAAAGTTCATAATATCGTTTCTAAGAGAGATGATCTTAGCGGGAGGGAAATACTTAGAGATAAAAGCATCTTTGCACTTGTTCCAAGAATCAATACTATTTTTAGGCAAAGACGAAAACCAGGCTTTAGCACAATCTCTAAGCGAAAAAGGAAATAGCTTCAATTTAACGACATCATTATCGATATATTTTTTCTTTTGCATATCACATAAATCAACGAAGCTATTCATATGAGTAGCGGCATCTTCACTAGGAAGGCCGGCGAATTGATCTTTCATAACAAGATTCAACAAAGCAGTATTGATTTCACAAGATTCAGTATTAGTAAGAGGAGCAATCGGAGTGCTAAGGAAATCATTATTATTAGTATTGGTGAAGTCACACAATTTGGTAGTATCTTGAGCCATTGTGACAAACAAGCAAACTAGCACATGAGCAGACAAGAGCAAACGGGCAAAAGAGGCAAATAAAGAGGGAGGATAGAGAGAGAGGGCGAATAAAACGGCAAGGGTGAAGTGGGGGAGAGGAAAAAGAGAGGCAAATGGCAAATAATATAATGCAAGAGATAGGGATTGTGATGGGTACTTGGTGTGTTGACTTTTGCGTAGACTCCCCGGCAATGGCGCCAGAAATCCTTCTTGCTACCTCTTGAGCTTGCGTTGGATTTCCCCGAAGAGGAAGGGATGATGCAGCAAAGTAGCGTAAGTATTTCCCTTAGTTTTTGAGAACCTAGGTATCAATCCAGTAGGAGGCCACGCTCAAGTCCCTCGTACCTGCACAAAACGATAGCTACTCGCAACCAACGCGATTAGGGGTTGTCAATCCCTTCACGGTCACTTACGAGAGTGAGATCTGATAGATATAATATTTTTGGTATTTTTGGTATAAAGATGCAAAGTGAAAAGTAAAAGGCAAAGTAAAAAAGCAAAGAAAGATTAAAGTGATGGAGATTGATATGATGAGAATAGACCCGGGGGCCATAGGTTTCACTAGTGGCTTCTCTCAAGAGCATAAGTATTCTACGATGGGTGAACAAATTACTGTTGAGCAATTGACAGAATTGAGCATAGTTATGAGAATATCTAGGCATGATCATGTATATAGGCATCACGTCCGTGACAAGTAGACCGAAACGATTATGCATCTACTACTATTACTCCACTCATCGACCACTATCCAGCATGCATCTAGAGTATTAAGTTAAAAACAGTGTAACACCTTAAGCAAGATGACATGATGTAGAGAGATAAATTCATGCAATATGAAATAAACCCCATCTTGTTATCCTTGATGGCAACGATGCAATACGTGCCTTGCTGCCCCTTCTGTCACTGGGAAAGGACACCGCAAGATCGAACCCAAAGCTAAGCACTTCTCCCATGGCAAGAACTACCAATCTAGTTGGCCAAACCAAATGGATAATTCGAAGAGACTTGCAAAGATAACCAATCATACATAAAAGAATTCAGAGAAGATTCAAATATTATTCATAGATAGACTTGATCATAAACCCACAATTCATCGGTCTCAACAAACACACCGCAAAAAGAAGGTTACATCAAATAGATCTCCACAAGAGAGGGGGAGAACTTTGTATTGAGATCCAAAAAGAGAGAAGAAGCCATCTAGCTACTAACTATGGACCCGAAGGTCTGAGGTAAACTACTCACACTTCATCGGAGAGTCTATGATGATGTAGAAGCCCTCCGTGATGACGGCCCTCTCCGGCGGAGCTTCGGAATAGGCCCCAAGATGGGATCTCATGGATACAGAAAGTTGCGGAGGTGGAATTAGGTTTCTTTGCTCCTGTTATGTTTGTTTGGGGGTACGTAGGTACATATAGGAGGAAGGAGTACATCGGTGGAGCTCCGAGGGGCCCACGAGGCAAGGGGGCGCGCCCCCACCCTCGTAACCGCCTCTCTGATGCCCTTGTGTAGGGTCCAAGTCTCCTGGATCACGTTCGGTGGGAAAATCACGTTCCCGAAGGTTTCATTCCGTTTGGACTCCGTTGGATATTCTGTTTCTTCGAAACACTGAAATAGGCAAAAAAAACAACAATTCTGGGCTGCGCCTCTGGTTAATAGGTTAGTCCCAAAAATAATATAAAAGTGGAAAATAAGGCCCAATATAGTCCAAAACAGTAGATAATATAGGATGGAGCAATCAAAAAGTATAGATATGTTGGAGACGTATCAACAAGCACTTCTCCTTTGTTCTAGAATCTTTCATATCATAATTGATTTTTTTCTAGATGAATTGCCATTATTTGTTTTTTACTTTATGCTTTACAATGTGCAACCCCATGAATCTTAACATTTTTATAAAACTAATTGATTTTTAATGAGATGAACTATAAGAACTAAACGAACATCTACATCATGCATATATGACTCAAAGCTTTACATGCTATAGTGTGTATTTATTCATAATTTGGTTTCGAAATCTCATGCATCAATGCATGTGTACCTTACTAGTTTTGAGTAGAGTAGCAAATTTCACGCGGCCCCGGGTATTTCAAAATGCAGGGCCCATGCATCATTGCCTTTCGGTCGAACCTACGTCCATAATTTTTTATATGTACTATATCTCCACTGGCCCCCGAACCCAAAATTCTGCCTCGTTCCCCTAAACCAAGCGGCCCACACATATTTAAGGCGTCGAATCGAACTCAATCCCTCTCCCATTTACTACGACGTGGCCCCGCACGCCCTAGTAGTACTCCTACAAACACTACCGCTGCATGCATCATCGGTTTTCTTCAAGAGGACGAGGGAGAAGCCGATTTGTAGTGGAGGCGCTTTCAAAAAAATAAGATCTGTAGTGGAGACCCCTACCCTAGGGTGCCCTAGGTAGCTGCCGCATGCATCATTGGTTTTCTCTTTTCTTTATGCTCTTGCGCCATAGAGTGAAATGATGGTTGCTTCGTCCGTCCAGCTTAACGCGGGAAAGGTGGGGTGATTTGACCCTCATCGCTCATTTTCTACTACTGTGGCGCTATGACCGGGGTGCCTCCAATTCCAACCGCTGCTCCGAACTGTAATTTGGTGCATCGCACATGGAACAAGATGGTGGATGAGCCACATGTCGGCCAAAGGGGTCATGTTAAGTGTGTCACCATTTCGTGTGCGGACCAACCCTACTTGAGTCGCTACGCCAACACGACAGGTGCATCCTACCACTTGGTTTTTCTCCTTGGTGAATCCTGACTATATTGATCTAAAAAGATACGTACTGAACTACCCTCTCCGTCTCGTTTTTTAGACGTCTCGGTTTATAGGGCGTGCACGTAGTTCTAGGTCATCCATTTGACTAACTAAATCCGAGTTACTATGTCAGAAAAAGTATATCATTGGATTACTAAGCGGATGTAGTTTCTAAACATATACTGTTCATCACATATATAATTCTCAACCTAGAACGACGTGCATGCCATGTAGTAAACCGATACGGAGGAAGTATAGTAGTAAAAATGAGGTGATTTTACCGAGCGATCGGCGGGGGAGCATGGCCTGTCATGCGGTCCCATGTGTCATGATGTACCAAGGCGATGCGCGTGTCCATCTTGAGGCAGAAGCAATACTATGTGGTTTGATATGATGGCGAACCTAAGTGTGAAATAATGGTTGCTTCGTCCGTCTGGGAAGGTGTGGCATTGTGATTTGACGTCTCATTGCTCATTACTACTACTACTGGGGCGCTACGACTGGGGTGCGTCCCCCCTACTGTTCTGCACTGTTATTTGGTGCTTGACACGTCGATCCGGTTGCTATATGTCCCACATGCCGGCGACAGGAAGTACAGAATTCATGAAAGCGAGCGTCGACGGAGGAGTACAAGACACGGCTTGGGTTTTTGCTGCTTGGCGCGATCCATCGATACAAACCCGGACTAAAATAAGGCGAAGGCGGGTCTTTTCCCACGCGCCAGGCAGGGGAGTTTGGCATAGTCTGTTCGAGGCAAGGAGGCAGGAAGGGAAACAAGCAAATAAAGGTTGAGCGACTTAGTTTTGGGAAAATCTGATTTTACGGAGTACGTACCCACTAGGGTTTATAGGGATCATCTAAAAAAATTTGTTTTTCCATTTTATAAGTCTCAATTCTACTACTAGTAGTAGTACCATCACATGTTGGATTTCGAGGTGCGTTAGATCACCCGATGCAAGCCGTGTCAAGAGGAAACTCACCAATGCATGTAGAAGTTCATGGAAATTTAGTGGTCATTCATGCATTCGTTCTAATTAATGGTAAACATAACTTCTTGAGAAAAACGAGCGTACTAATTATTTATGCAAACTAGGAGTACGAAATTAATTCGACCACTCACCGTCTACCTTGGTTGGAGAGCTTTTGAAATTGAGCCATAAACTGGAAAGGAGGGAGTAGTAACTTTTGTCTCGATTACTATTTGTGGCCTTGTATAGATGCAAAATGTATTTTTTTATAGTGGCATTGTGTAAGTAAATGGAGGGAGTACTAAACAACACATATATTCCAAACAATATGATAATCTCTCTAACCAAGGTAGTAGGGACGAGGAGTAAACGGAGGGAGTAGTAAAATTTTCTCCTCGTCCTGCGAGCCACCGCGCGCGTGGGCGAGGGAGCGGGCGTAAGGTGTACAATACTACTACTAGTAATCAAGCTTCACCTCATCCTGCGAGCCACCGCGCCCGTGGACGGGGGAGACGGCGTACTAAGCAAGCTTCTCCTCGTTCTGCGAGTTGACGGGACACCTCAAAAGTACTCCAGAGTATAGAGCCTTGCCTCTAAGGTAGGCCCTGTTGGGGAACGTAGCAGAATTTTAAAATTTTCTATGCATCACCAAGATCAATCTATGGAGTCATCTAGCAACGAGGGAGAGAGGAGTGCATCTACATACCCTTGTAGATCACGAGCGGAAGCGTTCAAGAGAACAGGGTTGATGGAGTCGTACTCGTCGTGATCCAAATCACCGAAGATCCTAGCGCCGAACGGACAACACCTCCGCGTTCAACACACGTACGGAGTGAGGACGTCTCCCGCGCCTTGATCCAGCAAGGAGGAGGGAGAGGTTGAGGAAGAGGGCTCCAACAGCAGCACGACGGCATGGTGGTGGTGAAGCTGCAGTACTCCGGCAGGGCTTCGCCAAGCTCTTACGGAGGAGGAGAGGTGTTGGGGAGGGGAGGGGCTGCGCCTTGGATGTTGTGTGCAGCCCTCCCCTTTCCCCTCTATTTATAGGGGAAGGACGAAGGGGGCCGGCCCCTCTAGATGAGATCTAGAGGGGGGGCGGCGGCCAAGGGGAGGGGGCTTGCCCCCCAAGCAAGGGGGGCGCCCCCTTTAGGGTTTCCCCCCCAACCCTAGGCGCATAGGCCAAAGGGGGGGATGCGGCCAGCCCATGTAGGGCTGGTTCCCTTTCCTCTATAGCCCATTAGGCCCTCCGAGAGAGGTGGCCCCTCCCGGTGGACCCCTCCGATGGCCCCGGTACAATACCGATATGCCCCCGAACCTTTCCGGTGACCGTATGACAACTTCCTACATATAAATCTTCACCTCCGGACCATTCCGTAACTCCTCGTGACGTCTGGGATCTCATCCGGGACTCCGAACAACATTCAGTAATCACATACAAGTCTTCCTAACAACCCTAGCGTCACCGAACCTTAAGTGTGTAGACCCTACGGGTTCGGGAGACATGCAGACATGACTGAGACGACTCTCCGTTCAATAACCAAAAGCGGGATCTGGATACCCATGTTGGCTCCCACATGCTCCAGGATGATCTCATCGGATGAACCATGATGTCGAGGATTCAATCAATCCGTATACAATTCCCTTTGTCAATCGGTACGTTACTTGCCTGAGACTCGATCGTCGGTATCCCAATACCTTGTTCAGTCTCGTTACCGGAAAGTCACTTTACTCGTACCGTAATGCATGATCCTGTGATCAACCACTTGATCACATTGAGCTCATTATGATGATGCATTACCGAGTGGACCCAGAGACACCTCTCCGTCATACGGAGTGACAAATCCCAGTCTCGATTCATGCCAACCCAACAGACACTTTCGGAGATACCTGTAATGAACCTATATAGTCACCCAGTTACGTTGTGACGTTAGGCACACCCAAGGCACTCCTACGGTATCCGGGAGTTGCACAATCTCATGGTCTAAGGAAATGATACTTGACATTCAGAAAAGCTACAGCAAACAAACTACACGATCTTTGAGCTATGCTTAGGATTGGGTCTTGTCCATCACATCATTCTCCTAATGATGTGATCCCGTTATCAATGACATCCAATGTCCATAGTCAGGAAACCATGACTATCTTTTGATCAACGAGCTAGTCAACTAGAGGCTCACTAGGGACGTGTTGTGGTCTATGTATTCACACATGTATTATGATTTCCGGATAACACAATTATAGCATGAACAATAGACAATTATCATGAACAAAGAAATATAATAATAACCATTTTATTATTGCCTCTAGGGCATATTTCCAACAGTCTCCCACTTGCACTAGAGTCTATATTCTAGTTACATTGTGATGAATCGAACACCCATGCAGTTCTAGTGTTGATCATGTTTTGCTCTAGAGATAGGTTTAGTCAACGGATCTGCTACATTCAGGTCCGTATGTACTTTACAAATCTCTATGTCTCCATTTTGAACACTTTCACGAATGGAGTTGAAGCGACGCTTGATATGCCTGGTCTTCCTGTGAAACCTGAGCTCCTTGGCAAGGGCAATAGCTCCAGTGTTGTCACAGAAGAGAGTCATTGGGCCTGACGCATTGGGTATGACTCCTAGGTCGGTAATGAACTCCTTCACCCAGACTGCTTCTTGTGTTGCCTCCGAGGCTGCCATGTACTCCACTTCACATATAGATCCCGCCACAACGCTTTGCTTGCAACTGCACCAGCTTACTGCCCCACCATTCAAAATATACACGTATCCGGTTTGTGACTTAGAGTCATCCAGATCTGTGTCAAAGCTAGCATCGACGTAACCCTTTACGACGAGCTCTTCGTCACCTCCATAAACGAGAAACATTTCCTTAGTCCTTTTCAGGTACTTCAGGATATTCTTGACCGTTTTCCAGTGTTCCATGCCGGGATTACTTTGGTACCTTCCTACCAAACTTACGGCAAGGTTTACATCAGGTATGGTACACAACATAGCATACATGATAGACCCTATGGCCGAGGCATAGGGGACGACACTCATCTTTTCTCTATCTTCTGCCGTGGTCGGGCATTGAGCCGTGCTCAATCTCGTACATTGCAATACAGGCAAGAACCCCTTCTTTGACTGATCCATTTTGAACTTCTTCAATATCTTGTCAAGGTACGTACTCTGTGAAAGACCAATGAGGCATCTCGATCTATCTCTATAGATCTTGATGCCTAATATATAAGCAGCTTCTCCAAGGTCCTTCATTGAAAAACACTTGTTCAAGTAGGCCTTTATGCTTTCCGAGAATTCTATATCATTTCCCATCAACAGTATGTCATCCACATACAATATGAGAAATGCTACAGAGCTCCCACTCACTTTCTTGTAAATGCAGGCTTCTCCATAAGTCTGCATAAACCCAAACGCTTTGATCATCTCATCAAAACGAATGTTCCAACTCCGAGATGCTTGCACCAGCCCATAAATCGAGCATTGGAGCTTGCACACCTTGTCAGCATTCTTAGGATCGACAAAACCTTCTGGCTGCATCATATACAATTCTTCCTTAACGAAACCATTAAGGAATGCCGTTTTGACGTCCATTTGCCATATCTCATAATCATAGAATGCGGCAATTGCTAACATGATTCGGACGGACTTCAGCTTCGCTACGGGTGAGAAAGTCTCATCGTAGTCAACCCCTTGAACTTGTCGATAACCCTTAGCGACAAGCCGAGCTTTATAGATGGTCACATTACCATCCGTGTCTGTCTTCTTCTTAAAGATCCATTTATTTTCTATGGCTCGCCTATCATCGGGCAAGTCAGTCAAAGTCCATACTTTGTTTTCATACATGGATCCTATCTCGGATTTCATGGCTTCCAGCCATTTGTCGGAATCCGGGCCCGCCATCGCTTCTTCATAGTTCGAAGGTTCACCGTTGTCTAACAGCATGATTTCCAAGACAGGGTTGCCGTACCACTCTGGTGCGGAACGTGTCCTCGTGGACCTACGAAGTTCAGTAGTAAATTGATCTAAAGTTTCATGATCATCATCATTAACTTCCTCTCTAGTCGGTGCAGGCACCTCAGGAACATTTTCTTGAGCTGCGCCACTTACCGGTTCAAGAGGTAATACTTCATCAAGTTCTACTTTCCTCCCACTTATTTCTTTCGAGAGAAACTCTTTCTCTAGAAAGGACCCATTCTTGGCAATAAAGATCTTGCCTTCGGATCTGAGGTAGAAGGTATACCCAACAGTTTCTTTAGGGTATCCTATGAAGACACATTTTTCCGATTTGGGTTCGAGCTTTTCAGGTTGAAGTTTCTTGACATAAGCATCACATCCCCAAACTTTTAGAAACGACAACTCAGGTTTCTTCCCAAACCATAATTCATACGGTGTCATCTCAACGGATTTTGACGGAGCCCTATTTAAAGTGAATGCGGCAGTCTCTAAAGCATAGCCCCAAAATGACAGCGGTAAATCGGTAAGAGACATCATAGATCGCACCATATCTAATAGAGTGCGATTACGACGTTCTGACACACCATTACGCTGAGGTGTTCCAGGCGGCGTGAGTTGTGAAACTATTCCACATTTTCTTAAGTGTGTGCCAAATTCATGACTCAAGTATTCTCCCCCACGATCTGATCGCAAGAAATTGATTTTTCTATCATGTTGATTCTCAACCTCACTCTGAAATTCCTTGAACTTTTCAAAGGTCTCAGACTTGTGTTTCATTAAGTAGACATACCCATATCTACTCGAGTCATCAGTGAGGGTGAGAACATAACGATAGCCACCGCGAGCCTCAACACTCATTGGACCGCACACATCAGTATGTATGATTTCCAATAAGTTGGTTGCTCGCTCCATTGTTCCTGAGAACGGAGTCTTGGTCATTTTACCCATGAGGCATGGTTTGCACATGTCAAATGATTCGTAATCAAGAGACTCTAAAAGTCCATCTGCATGGAGCTTCTTCATGCGTTTGACACCTATGTGACCAAGGCGGCAGTGCCACAAGTATGTGGGACTATCATTATCAACCTTACATCTTTTGGTATTCACACTATGAATATGTGTAGCATTACGCTCGAGATTCATTAAGAATAAACCATTCACCATCAGAGCATGACCATAAAACATATCTCTCATATAAATAGAACAACCATTATTCTTGGATTTAAATGAGTAGCCATCTCGAATTAAATGAGATCCTGATACAATGTTCATGCTCAAAGCTACCACTAAATAACAATTATTGAGGTTTAAAACTAATCCCATAGGTAAATGTAGAGGCAGCATGCCGACGGCGATCACATCGACCTTGGAACCATTCCCGACGCGCATCGTCACCTCGTCCTTCGCCAGTCTCCGTTTATTCCGCAGCTCCTGCTTTGAGTTACAAATGTGAGCAACCGCACCGGTATCAAATACCCAGGAGCTACTACGAGTACTGGTAAGGTACACATCAATTACATGTATATCACATATACCTTTCGTGTTGCCGGCCTTCTTGTCCGCTAAGTATTTGGGGCAGTTCCGCTTCCAGTGACCACTTCCCTTGCAATAAAAACACTCAGTCTCGGGCTTGGGTCCATTCTTTGGCTTCTTCCCGGCAGCTTGCTTATCGGGCGTGGCAACTCCCTTGCCGTCCTTCTTAAAGTTCTTCTTACCCTTGCCTTTCTTGAACTTAGTGGTTTTATTCACCATCAACACTTGATGTTCCTTTTTGACTTCTACCTCTGCTGATTTCAGCGTTGAATATACCTCAGGAATGGTCTTTTCCATCCCCTGCATATTGAAGTTCATCACAAAGCTCTTGTAGCTCGGTGGAAGCGACTGAAGGATTTTGTCAATGACCGCGTCATCCGGGAGATTAACTCCCAGCTGAGTCAAGCGGTTATGCAACCCAGACATTTTGATTATGTGCTCACTGACAGAACTATTTTCCTCCATCTTACAGCTGAAGATCTTGTCAGAGACTTCATATCTCTCGACCCGGGCATGAGCTTGAAAAACCATTTTCAGCTCTTCGAACATCTCATATGCTATGTGTCTCTCAAAACGCATTTGGAGCCCCGGTTCTAAGCTATAAAGCATGCCACACTGAACGAGGGAGTAATCATCAGCACGTGACTACCAAGCATTCATAACGTCTTGGTTATGTGGGATGGGTGCGTCACCTAGGGGTGCTTATAGGACATAATCTTTCTTGGCAGCTATGAGGATGATCCTCAGGTTCCGGACCCAGTCCGTATAGTTGCTGCCATCGTCTTTCAGCTTGGTTTTCTCTAGGAACGCGTTGAAGTTGAGGACAACGTGGGCCATTTGATCTACAAGACATATTGTAAAGATTTTAGACTAAGTTCATGATAATTAAGTTCATCTAAACAAATTATTCAATGAACTCCCAATCAGATAGACATCCCTCCAGTCATCTAAGTATAACATGATCCGAGTTAACTAGGCCGTGTCCGATCATTACGTGAGATGGACTAGTCAACATCAGTGAACATCTTCATGTTGATCGTATCTTCTACACGACTCATGCTCGACCTTTTGGTCTTCTGTGTTCCGAGGCCATGTCTGTACATGCTAGGCTCATCAACTCAACCTAAGTGTATTGCGTGTGTAAATCTGGCTTACACCCATTGTATTCGAACATTAGAATCTATCACACCCGATCATGACGTGGTGCTTTGAAACAACGAACCTTCGCAACGGTGCACAGTTACGGGGAACACTTTCTTGAAATTATTTCGAGGGATCATCTTATTTAAGCTACCGTCGTTCTAAGCAAATAAGATGTAAAACATGATAAACATCACATGCAATCAAATAGTGACATGATATGGCCAATATCATTTGCTCATTTTGATCTCCATCTTCGGGGCTCCATGATCATCGTTGTCACCGGCATGATACCATGATCTCCATCATCGTGTCTTCTTGAAGTTGTCTCGTCATCTATTATTTCTACTACTATGGCTAATGCTTTAGCAATAAACTAAAGTAATTACATGACGTTTATGTTGACACGGAGGTCATAAATAAATAAAGACAACTCCTATGGCTCCTGCCGGTTGTCATACTCATCGACATACAAGTCGTGATTCCTATTACAAGAACATGATCATCTCATACATCACATATATCATTCATCACATCCTTTGGCCATATCACATCACAAAACACTTGCTCCAAAAACAAGTTAGACGTCCTCTAATTGTTGTTGCAAGTTTTTACGTGGCTGCTATAGGTTTCTAGCAAGAACGTTTCTTACCTACGCCAAAACCACAACGTGAATTGCCAATTTCTATTTACCCTTCATAAGGACCCTGTTCATCGAGTCCGATCCGACTAAAGTGGGAGAGACAGACACCCGCCAGCCACCTTATGCAACTAGAGCATGTCAATCGGTGGAACCAGTCTCACGTAAGCGTACGTGTAAGGTCGGTCCGGGCCGCTTCATCCCACGATGCCGCCGAATCAAGACAAGACTAGTAACGGCAAGCAAATTGACAATTTCGACGCCTACAACTCCTTTGTGTTCTACTCATGCATAGTAACTACGCATAGACCTAGCTCTGATACCACTGTTGGGGAACATAGCAGAATTTTAGAATTTTCTATGCATCACCAAGATCAATCTATGGAGTCATCTAGCAACGAGGGAGAGAGGAGTGCATCTACATACCCTTGTAGATCACTAGCCGAAGCGTTCAAGAGAACGGGGTTGATGGATTCGTACTCGTCGTGATCCAAATCACCGAAGATCCTAGCGCCGAACGGACGGCACCTCCGCGTTCAACACACGTACGGAGCGAGGACGTCTCCCGCGCCTTGATCCAGCAAGGAGGAGGGAGAGGTTGAGGAAGAGGGCTCCAATAGCAGAACGACGCCGTGGTGGTGGTGAAGCTGCAGTACTCCGGCAGGGCTTCGCCAAGCTCTTACGGAGGAGGAGAGGTGTTGGGGAGGGGAGGGGCTGCACCTTGGATGTTGTGTGCAGCCCTCCCCTTGCCCCTCTATTTATAGGGGAAGGAGGAAGGGGGCCGGCCCCTCCAGATGAGATCTAGAGGGGGGGCCACGGCCAAGGGGAGGGTGCTTGCCCCCCAAGCAAGGGTGGCGCCCCCTTTAGGGTTTCCCCCCCCCCAACCCTAGGCACATGGGCCCAAGGGGGGATGCGGCCAGCCCATGTAGGGCTGGTTCCCTTTCCTCTACAGCCCATTAGGCCCTCCGAGAGAGGTGGCCCCTCCCGGTGGACCCCCGGAACCCCTCCGGTGGCCCCGGTACAATACCGATATGCCCCCGAACCTTTCCGGTGACCGTATGACAACTTCCTACATATAAATCTTTACCTCCGGACCATTCTGGAACTCCTCATGACGTCCGGGATCTCATCCGGGACTCCGAACAACATTCGGTAATCACATACAAGTCTTCCTAACAACCCTAGCGTCACCGAACCTTAAGTGTGTAGACCCTATGGGTTCGGGAGACATGCAGACATGACCGAGACGACTCTCTGGTAAATAACCAATAGCGGGATCTGGATACCCATGTTGGCTCCCACATGCTCCACGATGATCTCATCGGATGAACCACGATGTCGAGGATTCAATCAATCCGTATACAATTCCCTTTGTCAATCGATATGTTACTTGCCCAAGACTCGATCGTCGGTATCCCAATACCTTGTTCAGTCTCGTTACCGGCAAGTCACTTTACTCGTACCGTAATGCATGATCCTGTGATCAACCACTTGATCACATTGAGCTCATTATGATGATGCATTACCGAGTGGGCCCAGAGATACCTCTCCGTCATACGGAGTGACAAATCCCAGTCTCGATTCATGCCAACCCAACAGACACTTTCGGAGATACCTGTAATGAACCTTTATAGTCACCCAGTTACGTTGTGACGTTTGGCACACCCAAGGCACGCCTACGGTATTCCGGAGTTGCACAATCTCATGGTCTAAGGAAATGATACTTTACATTCAGAAAAGCTACAGCAAACGAACTACACGATCTTTGAGCTATGCTTAGGATTGGGTCTTGTCCATCACATCATTCTCCTAATGATGTGATCCTGTTATCAATGACATCCAATGTCCATAGTCAGGAAACCATGACTATCTTTTGATCAATGAGCTAGTCAACTAGAGGCTCACTAGGGACGTGTTGTGGTCTATGTATTCACACATGTATTACGATTTCCGGATTACACAATTATAGCATGAACAATAGACAATTATCATGAACAAAGAAATATAATAATAACCATTTTATTATTGCCTCTAGGGCATATTTCCAACAGGCCCCACATGGTTTGCCTCTTTTTTTAACATAACGCGTCAGGTCACAATTTGTTTGTTCACCCGTGGTAGACGATTCTCCCTCCACCAAGTGGACAACTAGTAAACGTGTCAAATTACCACGTGGGCTGCCTTTTCTTACAGAAATGAGCTCCACCGTGTACCTGCACGGGTGTGGTTGGGAAAGAGACGGGAGTACGTGCGCCGTGCGTGCACCTCTTATCTTCGTGCACGTCCCCCACCTACGTGGGCATGTGTGAGAGATACAAACCTAGACAAATGGCTTGTGCGTAATAACTACTCTTCCTAAGCCATTGTAAGAGTGGACAAAATGGTGAAGGAGAAGATAGGGGAGCGGCGGAGGTGTGCGATTCTTGGCCGGCGTTTGGCCTCGTTTAAATAGGAGATTAAATAGACGCGGACGGTAGGAGCTCGGCCGGTGTTGCGTTTAATGCCGGCCCGGTCATGAACGGACGTGTGTCTAGAGTGGGTTTCTCGGCTTCCACACGGGCGGGGTTCATGGAGGCGTTTGAATGCGGCAAGGAGGCGTGTTCAGTCGGGCGTGCAGCGAGTGGCGCCCTCGACTCTGACGTAGGACACCGCGCCGTTCTTCCACTGACGTGTGGGCTCTTTGGGTACATGGCCTGCATGTCAGTGACCCAATGCAGGCAGCGCATAGCAGAGGAACCTTTGGTGGGCCAGGGTGGTCAGAAGCGGGCATTTCATAAACCGATGATTGTTCATTGAGTGTGATGTCATCCTTTTCATGTAGATAAGCCTACTATGTTGATAGCCCGCTCGATACATTGTGATTCATAAAGACCGATGCAAACATCGATGTTCTGCTTATCACAGATAAGATTGATTTATTCCCATAACAATCCATGTCCTTAGCAAAGGGTGCATGCACGTATAGGTTGAGCGTGTGTCTTGCGTCGTGTGCTGTGTGCATGCAGGCGTGCGAGTGTTGCGTGCGTGCAAGGGTACATTTCAGTGTTGCATGCATGCGTGCGTACGTGCGTGTGTTCGTGAGTGCATGTGTACGTGTCAGTGTTGCACGCCTGCGTGCGTGCGTGTCTTGCGTGCGTGCATGTGTACCTGTGGGGTGAGGCTACACGTCAGTCGATTGACTTTTTCATCTCTGGGCATTAGATTTTCCAGCCATTGGATACGAAATCAAAGGGCCTGTAATTTATCATCAAACTCCACCCCCCTGAGCCGCCAGCCACCACTGGCCGAACCGCCGTCCCCCGCCGCCCGCGGCCAGCCCGCGCTACGCCGCCGCCTCGCCCACCCCAAAACCACTCCGCACCACTGGTCCACCGCCGCACCGGCCATCCCCCGAGCCCCCCCCCCCCCCGTGGCGAGCTTTTTCTTCGTCGATCCCCACCCCACCACACAATCAACGCGCCCCATCACCGGCGACTGCCAACCAGAGGTCTCACGACTTTGAGTACCCACCGACGACTAATTTATTTCCATTTCTGTCCCTCATATACGCGCTAACGGGTGGGCCCTATGGTAATGTGCGCTGCTGAATGTGGATCGTTTGACTGGTCAATTGATCGTGTCATCAACAAATTACAGAGCTTTATGGTGAGCCAGTGACCATATGATCACCCTAAAATGTATTTTATTAACACAGTACAGACTCAAACTACCATTTCTTTCTTTCATATACGGGCTGACAGGTGGACCCTAGGGTTACGCGCCCCGATGGTGCAACACTAGTTGCGCCACGTGGAACATTTGACTGGTCAATTGATTGTGTCATCAACAAAATACGGAGTTGTACGGCTGAGCCAGTGACCGTATAATCATGACATGTATTTTTTAACACGGTATAGACGCAAGGGCTCGTATATACGCGCAAGCACTCACCGCTATAAGCGCACACACGCACACCCTACCCCTATGAGCACCTTCGAGAGAGTGAGCCAGCATATGATCTTGAGATTTTACGAAGTCACCATAGGTGCCTTGTAGTCGAGTGGAACGTCTCCTCCCACTGAACGCACATCGCCGAAAAATACTGAAATTAACCCAGGATAAATGCGAGCACCGGGACTTTAACCCTGGTGGCCTCGAGAAACCACTGTCCTCCTAACCATCCAACCACATGTTGGTTAGCACGACATATTGTATGTGGTGACCGTGATGAGCTTATTCTGAAGTCCAGTGACCATATCGTGCTTTCGCTTCAAATACAATGACCGTAAGTGTCATCGACAAAATACGGAGCACGCATCAAATGCAAAGTCCGTCAGTGTCATCAAGAAAATACGGAGACGTATCGTGAGCTAGATACCATATGATCACCACGAGAATGTATACGGTGACCGTAATGAGCATATTCTGAACTCCAGTGACTGTATAGTGCTTTAGCTTGAAATACAGTGACCGTCATGCGTGAATGTGTCGTGGGCATGCATACTTTTAGAGGGCCGAGAGATAGTTTGTGTGCGTACGTGAAAGTGGTGTAGAAAGAGGGGATGTCCGATGGAGACAAGGAGAGATATGTCCTTTGTTTCTCTTTCCCGTGACTAATATTTTAGGAGAATATATAAACATTCACAATGCAGAACAAATATTTTTGGATGCACCATGCAATTAACTTTCATGTATAACATTGTACTATCGTATATGCTTATTTTCTTAGTGTCCGATTGCGTGTGTGGTGTGGTGGGCACATCATTTCTAGTTGTGGTGGGTCAACATGAGGACTCATGGGTCGATTCCATCCTACGCCACATAGGTTGGATCGAGACGCGTTATACAAAGACGCATGTGGAGGACTCAGCGTACAACACGAAGCTAGCTACCAGAGTCACGGAGGACTCTATCCCCACTGGTGATAAGCCGACTATATATGATTTGTAACCCTAGGCCCCCAGTATGTTATAGAAGCTTGGGGGCTAGTTCGTCGATAGTATACACACACGCATAATGTCTGGTATTCACGTGTACTTTGTACACACCCCTATCACTAATATATAGTACAAGGAGTAGGCTTTTTCCTCAACTGCAAGGGTCCGAACTAGGGTAAAACTTTGCCTCGTATTACCATCCAGCCTAACAGTCAGGGATATCCTACTGAATGATATGATGGAATCATATCTACCAACTACTAAGAGAGAGGTGTGTCTTGGGGGGGGGCAATGTGTGCGAGAGAGGCCTAAAGATAATGTGCGTGCGGGAGACACGTAGGCACACACACACACACACACACACACACATATATATATATATGTGTGCATATAGAGGGCTAGTAGATACCGTGCATGTGTATATATGCATGTGAGAGAAATAGTGTTTTCCAACTGAGATTAGTGAAAAGAGTGGTACATAGTAGTCAGAGAGAGAGAGAGAGATACAGAGAGAGCATGTGCGTGAGACTCCCCGACACCCCAAGAGAGATTGTGAGCATGTGTGAAAGAGAAATGCCGATGCATATAAAGTGTGTTCACTTATGCGGTAGATAGAGAGATATATAGCGCGTTTGTGAGAACGGGCCGAGGCATATTGCATCTACATGTAAAAGGCGGTTCTACGCATTAAATTAAAATATAAATGGCATTATTATTTTTGGATGAGATCATGAATTTTGCAAATTGCGTATGGACGAAAATCGGTCTATCAGACACCCATACTCTATTGAATTCTAGCATGTCCATGTGTTTATTTCATATTATCGATCCATAAAGTGAGAGCGGTTTGAAATACAGGCAATGGATGCTTTTGTGATTCATATATAAACATTAATTAGTGCACTCCATGTTGTTAGTGTGAAGCACTTTATACATTTGTAACTTGCATGGATACATTCCAAATTGCTAGCTACGAAATGGAATACATGTCGAATTCAACATAAAGAGGGTTTCGAAGATTCGAATTCATAGGAAGTGCATTCATCTATTTGAACCCGAGATAATGGTATTTGTAAATCAGATATAAAAGGGGGCATCATGTAACACCCCGGATGTAACTTTCCCAATTTGTACTCCAACTCTTGCCGTTTCCGGCGTTAAGTTACTTTATTTTCTCGGGTTCGGGTCTTTGTCTCCGTGTGTTGTTTTCGTTTTCATGCATCTCATGTCATGTCATCATGTGCATTGCATTTGCATACGCGTTCATCTCATGCATCCGAGCATTTTCCCCGTTGTCCGTTTTGCATTCCGGCGCTTCGTTCTCCTTCGGTGGTCATTTCTAGCTTTCTTTCATGTGTGGGGATTAAACATTTCCGGATTGGACCGAGACTTGCCAAGCGGCCTTGGTTTACCACCGGTAGACCGCCTGTCAAGTTTCGTGTCATTTGGACTTCGTTTGATACTCCAACGGTTAACCGAGGGACCGAAGAGGCCTCGTGTGTGTTGCAGCCCAACACCCCTCCAATTTGGCCCAAAACCCACCAAACTCTGCTCCATGTCCTAGAGCGTTCAATCACGATCGCGTGGCCGAAAACCGCACCTCATTTGGACTCTCCTAGCTCCACTTATGCCTATAAATAGCCCCCCCCCCGTTTTCGGATCTCTTCTTCCTCCCCGAAACCCTAGCTAAAAAAAACAGGATCCCGCCGCCGGACATGTCCGCGCCAGGCCAGACAACGTCCGCCGCCGCCCCCAGCCTCTCCTGGGCCGACACGTGGCAAGCGCCGCCGCGGGTCGGCGAGCCCACGGCCGGCCCTCCGAGCCCATCTCCTCCACCCGCCCGACTCCGCCGCCCGGTGCCTTCTCCTACCTCGCCCCGCCGCCACTCGTCGTTCGCCGCCCGAGCTCCGGCGAGCTTCGGTGCCGCGCCGCTCCGCCCGCCGGCAGCCGCCGCCGCCCGAAGCCGTCTGCCACCTCGCCTCGCCGCGGGCTGGCGCCGCTCCGCCGCCACCAATGGTCGCCATCGCCGGCCGCCGCCCTGCCCGTCGCCGGCCCCGCCTCACCTCCTCATGCCGGCCGCCACCCTACCCGTCGCCAGCGAGCGCCGCTCCAGCTGCCTCGGTTCACGCGCGGGGTAAAGCAAAACCCTAGATCTGATATGAGAGAGGCGTTTTTTTTCACTAAGTCCCTAAAAATTTTTAGTCCAAGTTGCTATGTTCGAGGCTCCGTAACTTTGCATCCGTAGCTCCGATTTGGGCATATATCATATCAAAATGATCTTCTCGACGAGTACATCATTTCATTCCATTGCATCATTTTCATTTGAGCTCATCTTGATGCCCAAAATGCTGTTAGAAGGAGGCTTCGTGAGTTAATTGTCAGATCTGCTAGTTCATCTTAGACTTTTGTCATTTTTGCCATGATTATTGTGTGCATGCTATGCCTGTGGGTCCTTCATATGTTTTGTTAAGGATTTTGTATTCTTTCCAGAGGTGCAACCCATGAATTTCTAGTATGTGTGTGGTGACTTGTGCAAGCCTGCAAAGTGAGGCACCCGGTAAATCTGTTTTCAGAGACAGCTGTTTTCACTAAGTCTGGGATTATTTAGTTCATGATGCCATATGTTCAGCTTGTTTCCTAGTGATCCGTGCCTCTTTTGAGGATGATCAGTAAAGGAGTTTTGCTACTAGTGTTATTCTCTATCCATCCATGTCTTTGTTTGCAATTATGGAGCACCCTAGCTTGAGTCAATCGAGCTCTACTTTTGCTTCATTGTGAATCTGGGCAGAATGTCAACTCGTTTGCGATTTTGCCGGCGTTGTTGTAGTTGATCCGTGCATGCTATGCCATTGTTCTTGCCATGTATAGCTTGTATTTTGTGCCTTCTTAATGAATGTATGCTTGCCTTGCCATGACTTGCACCGTGGTGAGTGCATCGAGCTCGTTTACATGCCTTCGTGAGTTATATTTCAGCATGTCTCAGTTTCACTAAGTCTGAAAACTGATTGTGTTTTAGCTATGTTCGTGTGCCCGTTAGTATATTTTGTGATCCCTTTTGACCCCAGGTCACTTAGGGACTTTTGTTAATATTGTTTAGTAGCTCCATTCCATGTTCTTACTTGTCTTAATCAGGTCATGTATCATGTTGTTTGGCTGCTCCGAAGAGGGCTTCGTGATCTGAAATTTCAGACAAGTGTTAATTTCACTAAGTCTGGAATCTGTTTTGCATTTGCGTTTTTGCCATGCTTGTTTGAACCTCATAATGGATGAATTGGCCATGGCTCAGTTCTAGTATTTTGTTAAGAATCTTGTGTGCATCCCTGCCATGCATTTTTTTGTCACGTTTGGTGGCTGTAGCATGTTCATTTCATTGCATTTAGATGCCTACTTGCTGTAAATCGCAGACCGGTGTCATTTTTTGAAATGCTTGCCATTTCCAAACCGTAACTCCGATTCCGGCATTCTTTATATAGTTTTCAAGCGATTTCATCTCATCTTTCCAGTGGCACCCTTGGAATTCCAAGTTGAGGCCAGGTTCATGCATTTCCTATCATATCTTGCATTTTGCATCCCGCATCGCATCCCGCATAGCATGTCATCATTTCATCATATTGCTTGGTCTTGCACGTGGTTGATTGTATCCTTATTGCTTGTTTGTCTTGTTTGGGTAGAGCCGGGAGACGAGTTCGCTACCGAGGAGCCCGTTGAGTTTGCTTGTGAGGATCCAGTCAACTCTGACAACTGTGCAGGCAAGATGATCATACCCTCGAAATCACTACTATCTTTGCTATGCTAGTTTGCTCGCTCTTTGCTATGCCAATGCTACGATGCCTACCTTTTGCTTGTCAGCCTCCCAATTGCCATGTTGAAACCTCTAACCCACCATGTCCTAGCAAATCATTGATTGGCTATGTTACCGCTTTGCTCAGCCCCTCTTATAGCGTTGCTAGTTGCAGGTGAAGATTGGAGGCCGTTCCTTGTTGGAACATCATTCATTTACTTGTTGGGATATCATTATATTGCCATGTTATCTTAATGCATCTATATAAATGGTAAAGGGTGGAAGGCTCGGCCTCTCGCCTAGCGTATTGTTCCACTCTTGCCGCCCTAGTTTCCATCATATCGGTGTTATGTTCCCGGATTTTTGCGTTCCTTACGCGGTTGGGTTATAATGGGAACCCCTTGATAGTTCACCTTGATTAAAGCTTTTCCAGCAATGCTCAACCTTGGTCTTACCATTTTCCACCTAGCCTCTTTTTCCCTCGGGTTCCGGAGCCCGCGGGTCATCTTATTTTAAACCCCCCGGGCCAGTGCTCCTCTGAGTGTTGGTCCAAATAGAGCCACTTGCAGCGCCACCTCGGGGCAACTTGAGGGTTGGTTTTAGTTGTACGTAGTGTTCATCTGAGTGTGCCCTGAGAAAGAGATATGTGCAGCTCCTATCGGGATTTGTCGGCACATTCGGGCGGTGCTGCTGGATTTGTTTTAACCTGTCGAAGTGTCTTGAATTACCGAGATACCGAGTCTGATCAGAACGTCTTGGGAGGAGGTCTATTCCTTCGTTGACCGTGAGAGCTTGTCATGGGCTAAGTTGGGACTCCCCTGTAGGGATTGAACTTTCGAAAGTCGTGCCCGCGGTTATGGGCAGATGGGAATTTGTTAATGTCCGGTTGTAGATAACTTGAACCTTAATTAATTAAAATGAATCAACTGAGTGTGTTACCGTGATGGCCTCTTCTCGGCGGGGTCCGGGAAGCGGACACGATGTTGGAGTAATGTTTTGTGCAGGTTGTTTCTCTAGTTTCGCGCTCGCGCTTGCCTCCTCTTCTCGCTCTCTTTTGCGAATAAGTTAGCCACCATATATGCTAGTCGCTTGCTGCAGCTCCACATATTTTTGCCTTGTCCTTCCTATAAGCTTAAATAGTCTTGATCGCGAGGGTGCGAGATTGCTGAGTCCCTGTGGCTCACAGATTACTATAACTACAGATGCAGGTCCAGGTGATTCCGCTCCAGGTGACGAGTACGAGCTCAAGTGGGAGTTCGACGAGGACTCTCAGCATTACTATGTGTCTTTTCCTGATGATCAGTATTGGTGCCTAGTTGGGGTTTGATTGGGACCGTTGTCGCATGTTGGGTTTTCTTCTATTTTGGCGCCGTAGTCGAGCCATGAGTGTTTGGATGATGTATGTTATTTATGTACTCTGATGTGACGTGGCGAGTGTAAGCCAACTATGTTCTCCCCTTTATTATTCATATTACATGGGATGTTGTGAAGATTGCCTAACTTGCGACATATGCCTTCAATGCGATTATGTCTCTAAGTCATGCCTCGACACGTGGGAGCTATAGTCGCATCGAGGGTGTTACACATCAATCTTTGTTGTGCATTTGAACATGCTATATATATTCATATGCATGTCTAACTTTTTTTTGTAACCAAGGAGATTATATCTGGAACCATGCATGAACTGAGGTAAGTTGCATATTTTTTAATATATACTCGTGTACAATGTATATTCAAATGTACCACCTCCATTCCAAAATAATCGTAGCTTTAGGATTTTCAAGAGTAAAGATTTGTGAAGTTTGACAAATCCTGAATGTTCAATTCAAGAGAACCAAAAACGTTAATGCTTCTGCTCCCAAATATTGAATGAAGCGCCAAATAGGCCTCTGGTCACCCGAAACCGCGCGAGACTAACGTTTGGTGGTAGGAAATTACTGTCTTGACTCTGGCCCGTGTAGCCTATCGGCCCGATGTCCAAAGGTCTAAACCGGGGTGGGTTTGTAACTTCACCAAGACGCCAGTCTCAACCGCCTCCGAGAGGCATTCATACGCCGTGGGCGCCTAAACACCCATGCGCTTGGCCGAAATCTCTCCTGCCGACATTTGGGACACCTGAGATTACTGTCCTACCCCCAACCCGCAATATGTCCAAAATTTTAGATTGGGGCAAAGTTTGTAACTTTCCCCAAATTACAAACAAGCGTGTCCCAAACCGATACATTGTCCCCCCTTAAGTTCCCCGCCTCCCTCCGTTTCCCCATAAATACTCCGTGGGCGCCAAAACGCCCTCTCCACCAGCCGCGAAACCCCAGCCTCCTCCGTCCTCCACCCCATTGTGCTCAATCCACCGCTTCCCTCCTCCATCACGCCGGAGCCGGTACCCCGACGTCGTCGTCCAATGCAACCGCAACGCCCTTAAGGACTTAGCAGCTGAAGCCGAGGTAGAGCTGCCTCCACGGCGCCGACGCCAACGTGCACCGTACCAGAACTACTTCGACCACGCCGTCCTCCGCCTTACTGCTGCCGCTCCACTGTCGCAATCGTCCACCGCACCTGTGCTGTTCCCGCTATGCCGTCGTTCGCTGCCTCGGATCTGCTTCCCCGTCACCGACAGACGGCCACCGCACCACACTCAACAACTTGGCCATGGGTTCGTCCAAGGCTACACCGCCCTCCAAAACTTCTCGTTTCAAGCAAACCACAAGAAGATCGTTGGAAAAACAGAAGGATGACACAGCACTGCCAGCAGAAAGAGGTACTCCTCTTCCCTTATTCATGCAAACCTTACATCTCTGCTCACACCGTATTCATCCCATGAAAGAAACTAGTTGAGCGCTTCTTGCTGCATCTTATTTGTGATACTAAATGCACAAGGTTTCCTCCATCTACTATTTCACCTTTGCTAGAGGTCAGTAGCCCGCCTGGATTTCAATTCAGGGTCAGTTGAACCGCAATTAAAAGAAGCAGCACCCGCTTAGGCGCGCGGAGCACCTAGTCCGCCTGTTCGTCGGGGAAGTGGCGCATCCGTGTCTATCATAGGGGTGTGGGGCACATGAGATGTTTGTGCCCGATCTGGAGGTCGGCGGGGCTTAAATGGATGGCCGGGGGCGGTGCCAAGCACGGCGGTGAGGTGAGGTCGAGGGGAGGGCACAGGTAGGGGACTGGGCCAGTGGTCACAGCCGTTTCGAGGAAGATCGTCAACACTGACTGGCTGGAGGTAGATGAAGGTGATCTGTCCATTCTTTGTACATCGGATGATGCAGAAAAAATGGACTGACCTATTTGTTTTCAGTCGAATGTTATTTTCATAGAATCCTGTAGTAATTTAGTGTGCCATGCATGTTGTAGAGCTATCATATGTCTCCCGTCATTTATTTCTCATCGACCTGCTATCTGCTACCTTTACATTATTCTAATTGTGCACACACTTCACCCATACTCACACTATTGATTTTATGCATGGGTTTTCAGACTCTGACGCAGTGTTGATGAATGCAAAAAAGAAAAGACAGAAGTCAATCCAGTGTAATTCGAAGATAAGCACTAAGCTTTTCAGTGCTCTAAAAGATGCAGTGTCAGCAGTTGGAGACAGTAAACGTACCTCTGCAGTTGATGATCTCAATTGCCACACACAACCATCCCAGGTGTTTGCTTTAACTTCGCGCTGTCAAATGTGGTTGCATGTTGCATATGGTGTCTAGCTTGTATTGCTTCCAATTTGGTTAAATTGCATCTGCTTACTTTACACATTATACCTTTGATAATGACATGCCTTCCTATTTTTATACATACTCCATATATCTATTAACCATGTTCATACATCAAACTAATGCTCTTTTGTATCCCTCGTCAATCACTTATGATGAGACAATCACTCGAGTGGGTTACTGTGAGATGCAATACTCATTTAAAGAGTGAAGTGTCATCCTCCCCACATGATTCTCAAGAAAAAGCAAGGCTAAATGAAACGTAGCTCTCTAGTTGATGACCGCAATTCCCCCACACCACCATCACAGGTGCTTGCTCTAACTTCGCAGTGTGATATGTGGTTGCATGTTGCATACGGTGTCTAGCTTGTAATGCTTCTAATTAGGGTAAATTGCATCTGCTTAGTTTACACATTATACCTGTGAATATGACATGCCTTCCTATTTTTGGTACACACTACATCTATGTGTTAACCTTGTTCTTACATGAAACTACCTCTCTTCTGTATCCTGCATTAATCACTTACGATGAGTCACCTTTATTCGTTGCATATTGCATATTATTTCTAGCCTGTTGCCAAGTATTGCTTCTAATTTGGTCAAATACATTTGTTAGGGCACCCTTTAATTTGGCATAGTGATATTGGTTTCATCTTTCATATGGTTTCTAGCTTGCATTGATTCTAACAAGTTCAAGCACCTTGTGCTTAGTTTACACTTTATACATCATACATGTCAATATGTCACGCCGTCCTGTTTTTTCATACACATTCCATCCTCCTATCATGCGGCTGCCTTACATGAAAGTAGTGTTCGTCAGTATCATGCATCAATGAGTTTTGAAGAGAAAATTTTATTCCTTTTGCTTGTGGGTTTGACTTGACAAGGCAAAATCAAGAAAGAGGAAGGAAGGAGATGATGGTGGTCCTCTACAGCAACGTAAACGGAGCATATGTACCGATTCTCCTTGTACTGATAGTGCATTACAAGGTCCAAGTCTCCGCTCCCCTACTCCACCATCCAAGGTGCTTGCTCTAACTTAGCAGTGTGATATCTGGTTGCATGTTGCATATGGTGTCTAGCTTGTATTGTTCCTAATTAGTGTAAATTGCATCTGCTTAGCTTACACATGATACATGTGAATATGACACGCTTTCCTGTTTTTGGTACATACTATATCTGTCTATCACACCATGTTCTTACATGAAACTACTCTTCTTGTGTATCCTGCATCAGTCACTTATGATGGAACACCTTTAAGTTGGCAGTGTGATATTGGTTTGCGTCTTGAATATGATTTCTAGCATGTATTGCTTCTAGTTTGATGAACGCCACCTATGACGAGACAGTTTTAACTTGGCAGATTGATATTGATTGCACCTTTCATATGGTGTCTAGTTTGCAGTGCTTCTAATTTATTGAAGTGCCTTCTGCTTAGTTACCACATCATAGGTGTGAATATGTCAAGCCGTCCATTTTTCGTACATATTCCATCCTCGTATCATGACTTTGCCTTTCATTAGAGTAGTGTTCGTCAGTATCATGCATCAATGAGTTCTGAAGAGAAAATTTTATTCCTTTTTCTTGTGGGTTTGACTTGACAAGGCAAAATCAAGAAAGAGGAAGGAAGGAGATGATGGTGGTCCTCTGCAGCAACGTAAACAGAGCATCTGTACGGATTCTCCTTGTACTGGTAGTGCATTACAAGGTCCAAGTCTCCGCTCCCCTACTCCACCATCCAAGGTGCTTGCTCTAACTTGACAGTGTGATATCTGGTTGCATGTTGCATATGGTGCCTAGCTTGTATTGCTCCTAATTAGTGTAAACTGCATCTGCTTAGCTTACACATGATACGTGTGAATATGACACGCTTTCCTGTTTTTGGTACATACTATATCTGTCTATCACACCATGTTCTTACATGAAACTACTCTTCTTGTGTATCCTGCATCAGTCACTTATGATGGAATACCTTTAAGTTGGCAGTGTGATGTTGGTTTGCGTCTTGAATATGATTTCTAGCATGTATTGCTTCTAGTTTGATGAACACCACCTATGACAAGACAGTTTTAACTTGGCATAGTGATATTGATTACACCTTTCATATGGTGTATAGTTTGCAGTGATTCTAATTTGTTGAAGTGCCTTCTGCTTAGTTACCACATCATAAGTGTGAATATGTTAAGCCGTCCAGTTTTTCGTACATATTCCATCCTCGTATCATGACTTTGCCTTTCATCAGAGTAGTGTTCGTCAGTATCATGCATGAATGAGTTCTGAAGACCGAATTATATTCCTTTTTCTTGTCAGTTTGATCTCACAATGCAAAATCAATAAAGCTGAAGGAAATTGGCAAGGCATTGGATGATGGTGGTCCTTCCGAGCAACTGAAATGGAGGTTCTCTACAGATTCTACTCTGCCATCCTCCCAAAAAGATTCACAAGACAACACAAGGCTAGACAGTCAACGTAGCTGTGTAGATGATGAGCACATCTCCCCTACTCCACCATCACAGGTGATTGCTCTAACTTGGCACTATTATATGTGGTTGCATGTTGCGTATGATGTCTATCTTGTATTATTTCTAACTTTGTTGAATTGCATCTGCTTACTTTACACATAATGCCTGTGAATATGACACGTGTTCCTGTTTCTAGAACATACGTGTACATGATGAGCACATCTCCCCTACTCCACCATCACAGGTGCTTGCTCTAACTTGGAACTGTTATATGTGGTTGCGTTTTCCGTATGATGTCTAGTTTGTATTGCTTCTGATTATGTTGAATTGCATCTACGTAGCTTACAACTTATACCTGCAATGATCACTTACCCATAAAGACACATTTAACTTGGGACTGTGATGTAGGTTGCATCTTGCATTGTCTTGTAGCTTGTACTGCTTCTAATTTCTTGAAATGGCACTTACGACAAGACACTTTTTACCTGATAGAGTGATATTGGTTGCATGTTCATATGGTGCCTAGCTTTCATTTCTTCTAATTTTGTTGAAATGCCTTCCGCTTACTGTTTTTTCATACATATTCCATCCTCCTATCGTACGTGTGAATATGAAATGCTGTCTTTTTTGTATATATTCCATCCTCCTATCATGCGCTTGCCTTACATCAAAGTAGTGTTCGTCTGTATCATGCATCAACCAGTTATGCAGAGCTAATTTTATTCATCTTCTTGTGGTTTTGACTTCATAAGGCAATATCAGAAAATAGGAAGGAAAAGAGTAAGTTAGGGGATGTTGGTGGTCCTCCGCACCGACGCAAACAGAGACTCTCTAGATTTGCCACTATTATTGCTAATGAAGTTGAAGTCCCAAGTCTACATGATGAGTTCATCTCCCATACTCCACCATCGCAGGTGCTTGCTCTAAGTTGACAGTGTGATAATTGGTTTCATGTTGCATATGTTGTCTAGCCTGTATTTCTTCTATTTTGATTAAATTGCACCTACTGAGTTTATACGTTATACATGTGCATATGACATGGCGTTCTGTGTCTAGAATACACTGCATCTATCTATCATACCATGTTCTTACATCAAAGTACTACTATTGTGTATCCCGCATCAGTCACTCATGATTGGACGCTTTTAACATGGCAGTTTGATAGTGGATGCATCTTGCATTGATTTCTACGTTGTACTGCTTCTAATGTTTTGAAATTCCACTTATGACAAGACACTTTTAACTTGGCAGAGTAATATTTGTTGCATCTTTCATATGGTGTCTAGCTTGCATTACTTCTATTTTCTTGAAAATCCTTCTGCTTAGTTTACACATCGTAGCTGTGAATATGTCATGCTGTCCTGTTTTTCTTACATATTCCATCCTCATAAGGTTGTCTTACATCAAAGTATTGCTTGTCTATATCATGCATCAATGAGTTCTGAAGAGCAATTTTATTCTTTTGTGTTGTGGGTACGACTTCACATGGCAAAGTCAAAAAAGAGCAAGGAAAATAATATAGTAGGGAGTGGTGTTACTCGTCGGGAGAAACGGAAAAGGAGCTACCGTCCACATCCTGCTGGTGCTTATAGTGCAGTAGAAGGTCCAAGTCCACCGACTAAATCTACAAACACAGTAGCACCTGCTCCACCAGCTGCAGCATCCGCTTCAACTGTACCAGCATCTCAATGAATTACTCGTTTGTTTGCTCCAGAACTGGCCAGTTCCCAAGCTGCGTTCACAACTAACACTATTTCTGAAGCATTGCTGACACAACATGACTTGGGAAGATCAGATGAACCTCATGAGCATCAACACCAAGACGGTACCTGACCGAGTCAAGTTGCAGTTGCATGCTCCTTTATATGTACTCTCACAGTTTGATGTACACTAACACTTTCCATATTCGTTGTTGAACTAGCACCACGACACAAGCGGAAACAGACATCAGGGATAATGCTTGACAGATTAACAAAATCTAAAGGAGGGAGAATGGAGATCCATTTTGAGGCAGGTTTAAAAAGGCCACATGATGCTACAGAGTCCGCCAAGTTAGTATTAGAGGCAGCCGTTGCCGTTAGGTGTCATGCATGTATCCTCCCAACGTGGATCCAGTATAGGAATGAGAAAGACAATACCCTGTTTAACACCTTCCTTGACCATTTATCCATAAGTAATGTTATTCATCGCAATTAGTAATATTGTCTTTCTCTGTCCCATACTTTCTAGCTTCCTCCTAATAAGACTCACATTCTTTTTTCAACAGATGAGGTTCAAGTTGGATTCGAAAAATGATGCAACTAAACAAGCATGCACTCATGTTTTTCAGTCTGCTCTACGACAGTATCGGTACCACCTTAGAAAATCTCACTTTGAAGGCAAGGCTAACAATGAAATCGCCCAAACATCTCTAGTGGAATATATTACAGACGAAGACTGGACAACCCTTGCTAAACACTGGTCTGATCCAAAGTATTAGGTAGGCTATATGTATTTGATCAGACCACATATTGAACTTGTATTTATGTATGTACCTTACAAGTGTATCTTCTTCTAGGCTAACTGTTTGAAGAACAAGACCAACCGTTCTAAAGTGAAATTCCAACAGACAACAGGATCTCGTAGCTATATTGCACACTGCGAGGCTCTTGTAAATAGCTGCTACTTCTTTTTCTGTGCCATATTATCGTATCTATATTGACTTGTTCAAAATACAGAGGAAAGCCTATGCGAACCAAAAAGAACCTGAACCGAATGCAGTGCAAATCTTCAAGGATTGCCACACCAGCAAGATGAAGGGCATGAGCACACCGGTTCAAGCCGCTGTTGTAAGTCCTTACTCCTCCTGCCTTTGAACTGA
Source organism: Triticum urartu (assembly GCF_003073215.2). Classification (NCBI taxonomy): domain Eukaryota; kingdom Viridiplantae; phylum Streptophyta; class Magnoliopsida; order Poales; family Poaceae; genus Triticum; species Triticum urartu. The sequence goes on along the minus strand of NC_053026.1, from coordinate 436,822,881 downwards.
TTGGTACTGTGATGTGTTCATTTAACTACTTGGTTTGCAGCCAATGTCAGTTACTCTGTTCACTTTTATACACAGTTGTCTTAACGTATCATTTCACCTTACATGGTTTAAAAGAGATGAAGGATATTCTTTTGGTCTTGATCTATATTCTAGTTGTTATGTTCACGTGCGCACACAATGATAAACTAGCATGTTTATTTTATATCTGTTTGCCCATGATATGAATGATGTCATACTATGTTCATCTTACTTTAAACCATGTCTCTTTGTCCTTAGATGTCAACAAATGTGAGGAAATAGACAATACAGTAGGCATGCTACATGGACATATGTTCCGAAAGTGATTTTATTATGTAGTTGGCACTACAATACATGCTAATGTATTATAGTAGTTCACTAAAATAAGTTATGTATAAACGTGTAACCTACTTTGTTTGTTTTTGTCTCATTAGTAACTTATCTGGTACACTAATCTACAAGTTCAAACTTTCAGGAAGCTATGGAAAAAATGATTGAACAGCCACAACCACCTGAAGGTGACGAGGCTACCACAGGCACAATGTCACCTCTTGCTACAGTGCGTCAGTATCTCCCCACTAACAATGCAAAAAGCACCTTCATGCGTAATTCTGGGTTGGTTGTCAAGGTAACCTCGTCCAAATCGCCTACTGAACAAAATCTTCCTGCTAGACAGAGTGATATATCTGTGCTCCAGACACAAGTCCAATCCCTAATGGACGTCGTTTTGGAAACAAGAATAGTGGTTGACAAATGTCGTCAAGATATTAATGGTTTCGAAACCGGACCACCAGACATTCGCTTTGTTGTTCAAGAGCAATGGAGGAAAAAGGTGAAGATCGTGCTGCTCCATCAGATTCTACAGCCTGAAACATTAGCACTCAGGTCAAATGATTTGTGCTTCAATACATCTGATGGTGCTTTTATCTGCAAGGACTGTAAACTTTATGCCAACAGGACTTTTGTTGTATGGCTGGAATTTATTTTGTTGTGATACAACATTTATGATGCTGCCAAAGGCTGCAACAATTACGACGCTATTTTTTATAGTGTAGGTTTAACTTAGTAATGTATTCGACCGAAAGCTTCGTAGGAGCCCAACATGCCAACATTGGTCGGGCCCATTCCAATTGGCCTAAAAACGATTATGGGCCGAAATTTGCATGTAGCCCACTAAAAATATCTGGGCCTAAATTAGCATAAGATTTCATATTTTTCTAGTAGGCATGTGCCCATAGTGGGCCTTTAACAGGCCTAAACATAATTTGGGCCCTCGGTAACAATAGGCCATTTACATGTGTAAATATCTTGAGCCCATAAAAACATGGGCCTTTAAAAGACCGAAAGTGAGATTGGGCCCTGATTGTGCCAAATAACCCACTGGTCTTAGCAGGCCGAAATGGTGGCCCATTTACGATGCGGATCTTTCACAGACCGAAATTCAGACGGGCCGTAAATGCGCCGACCTAATACACGGGCCTTTAACAGGCTAGAAGTTCGGTCGGGCTAGATTATCGTGATTTTCATATGGGCCGTTAATGGGCCCGATGTGACGTTGGGCCACATATGGCCCATGGATTTCGTTCGACATTAACAGGCCGAAAGTGGCCCAAATCTATAGTGGTCCTCTAACAGGCCAAATGTCAGACATGGCCGAATATGACCCAAATCCTTCACGGTCGTTTATGGGCCGAAAGTTTCAATGGCCTGTAATGGGCCCAAATGAAGCAGGACCTTTAACAGGCTGGAAATACATCGGGCCGTAGTTCGGCCCATAAACTTAACGGACTGTTAACGGGCCAGAAGTGACCATGGGCCGCGATGATGAAAAGTTTAGGATAGGCCATTGACAGGCCGATTTGACACTACCCGTACGGGCCTTAACTGAGAATGTTGGGCCTTTAGCTGGGCCGACCCATTATGGTCTGCAAAATCTTGTGGGCCTTTAGCTGGGCCGGCCCATTATGGCCTGCAAAATCTCGTGGGCCTTTAGCTGGGCCGGCCCATTATCATACACAAAATCTCGTGGGCCTTTTGCTGGGGCGGCCCATTATGGACCGCAAAATCTTGTGGGCCTTTAGTTGGGCCGGCCCATTTAAACTTTATGGGCCGGTCAACGTGTCAACATATCATAGGCGCATCTCGCCCATTGTATGAGTGACACCTGTGCCAACGCGGAGAAGACACATGTTTCCATCAGCCAATCAGAATTTTACACGTGGAAAATCCCCATTGGTCCAGGCTGTTAACGGGTTCTCGGATCCAAAACCGGACCCGATAGCTTAACGGTGTTTCGTTACGGTGGATGCCATGTGTCGGTCACCCTTGACGAAAGCACTTCTGTGACGCGCGATTTATCGTCATGGAAGTGGACACTTCTGTGATGATAATTTTGGTAATGTCATGGAACACTTCTACGACAACACATGTATGACTATCTTGATTCTGTCATAAATTTGTCATGGATGTACATGCATGACAGAAAACGTGACCTACTATGACAAACACGTATCATCACGGAAGTGTATTTTTTTGTAGTGCAGGTCACTACGGTAAGTGGAAAAATCTGCACGTCCATCGCAGGATCATACATCCTCCATGGTTCTCTGATGCCATTGAACACAAGGGCTTCATTTATGTTGTCAACTCCTTCTATGGCCGGACGTATTGCTGGCCTACTCCAGTCATCGCTAAAAACGGCTATTACAGCAGTATGTTACTTTCCTATGATATCATGATGGCTTGCTTATATTACCGTCAACATTTAGTGAAAAAATATTCATGCTCATAACATGTTGTTCTTAAGATTGACTACATTAAGAGCCCTTTTTTATTTGACTCCAACTTGATATGATGTTGCAGGCCGCCTGGTGTCCCTACCCTTCCTAATCCCAGAACCTTTCAAATAAAAGCGGCATGGCAGTTGCAGGTGGTTCCTGGCTCCATCAGACGACGATGAACGATTGATGATCGTTCGCACGTACCGGCCGTGTTGTTTTGTGGAATAGAATCACAGTCACTGCAAGGTCTTTGAGTAGGATCCCAGCTTCTCTGGGCCTTCAGGAATTTTTGAATGGAGGCTGGTAAGTATCCTTGGTACATGCTCTCTGTTTCTCGGACTGAATTATCCGATGAACCAGGAGATAACTAACGGCAAGGATCATGATGGCAGCGTGGTTTCGTTCATCAGGCAAAACTGTGTGTACACAGCGTACCATGCGTCTCTACATGCAACATACCATGATATGTGCCGCCACGCTATGCAACCCAAAGTAGGAGAGAGGGTCGCAAGTATCATACTTCGACCTGCTGGGTGGAGTTTCCCCCGTCAGGCACCCATCCAGTTTATGCCGTCAGCCAATCTTCACAGCTTAATAAATAGTAACGTCTAACTGAGCGAGTTAGTTAGATCCGTACACTTGGTGTAGTAGGATCTTTATTTAGTTTGATGCATACACTTGTTCTTTTTTGGTAGCCCTTTTGTAACGATGGCTGATGTTTGGTTCGGAAGAGAGAGTTGCGTCTTTACTCTTCTGGCATGCTTACTGCTTCGGTTGCACCCCAAGCCCTGGTTGTTGTTGCTGCTATTTTCAATGTACAATCAGTAGTATATTTCGTCTGTTGGTTGAATAAATGTGTTGTTAGAATGACAAACACAATGTTTTGGAAGTCTTTGCACGGTCCGATCCTTTAGTGCCCCGTACCGTATGTAGCGCATACTATTTTTGGTACGAAACACATTTTCCACTTGTTGATAACATGCAACCCACTAATGAAGGCCCAATAGAGGATCCCATAATTAATAGGAAGGGAGGCTCTTACATGAATCCGACCCAGGTACATGATCATGGTCCCCTAAACATAAATTAGTTGTCGGGGGAAACGACACCTATGGGATCCCAGGGAATCCCTTCTTCGGTTGGCGGGGCGTGGGGCTGCGCAAAGAGCAGGTCTAGCGATCAGAGCGAGGGGATTTTTACCCAGGTTCAGGCCGCAAATGATGTGTAAAATCCTAATCCTACTTGTCTGTGTTTCTCTTGTGCTCTTCCGTTCTTGGACTAGCTAGTATGCATGCCCAGTCCAAAAGTCCGAATCCTTCCATAGTATGCCTCGGGCCTCCTTTCATATGTCAAAGGGGTCGCCACAGTGGCACATAGAAGGTGGAAAGTATCTACAGTGTACAAGTTTATCGCCTGATACCGTAGGACAAACGCATTTAATGAGCTGCCTACGTGCCCTGTTGATTTATTGGGGGTGGCAACAGAGCTCGTCCAGTCCGTCGCCACCTCGCCTTGCTTCGACGCGCGTGCTGGTGCGGTGACAGGGTCTTCACAAAGATCCGCACACCACCACGCAGGTGCTTGACTAGTTGTCTTAGAAGCTGCATGCTGCCACGCAGGTGCTTGCCTAATTGGCGGGCTGGTTGCCGTGTCGAAACGGCCGTGGGGCAGCGTAACTTTGGTGGGTGCGGGCCTAGCCATGGCCTCGCAGATGCCCCCGGCAAGGGCCTTGCCGGGGTCTTGCAGGCCTCCCCGGCAAGGATCCTGCCGTGGGTCTTTGGCCGTCCCTGGCAAGGATCCTGCCAGGGGTCTTCGGCCTTCCCCGGCAAGGATCTTGTCGGGGGTCTTCATCTTCTGGTTCTTATCCAGGCTCGCAGGCCTTTTGTCTTCACAAATATCTGCATGCCACCACGCGGGCGCCCCTGAGTCTTGGTCTCGATGTTGTCGATGGTGTCAGAGCTCTCAGGCTCAAGGGTGGCGGCCTCGCTGGTGTGGGGCAAGTCGCCCCGGCAAGGCTCTTGCCAGGGCTATGTAGGCTGCCCCGACAAGGGTGTTGCCGGGGGAAGCCCATCTTGCCCCTTCGCTCTTCATGCCTCTGGCTTGAGTGTTGCCTTGGCAGTCTCGTTCCTTTCCTTCCTCTGCCCCGCCAAGCATGGTCACAGGTGTGGCTATGACTGCCCGTGCACAAGTAAAAGGGGTACATAAAGGCCCCTACTTTTGTACACTGACAAGAGCCCCCGGTCCTGGGCCACACATAAGCGCGAAGCGTTGTTGGGCCAGGCCTAGAACGATGCGCGGACACGCGTGGCAGAGTTTTACCCTTCTCAGTCGCCAGTTGCGCTTCTCCACGACTTGCATTGAGTGTGTGACGTGGGGGTCGTGTGTGGAACAGTCGTAGCACGCTTGCGTCACCCTGCGGTGAATAGTAAAGAGGCGGCCCACGTCTTCCCCATAAAAAAGAGGAAGCCACAGGAGCGCGGCCCATTTACAAACTGGACTCGGGTCGTGGCCTTCATGGCGCCCGCGCCCCATGATTACGGGGTGGAAAACGGTCGTCCCACTTGTCTTCTTAATTCCGGCCCACCCGCCACATGTCCCTCATACCTCAAGGAGGGTAGGTGGTCGATACAGAGGGCACGAGCCTTAATGCCGTGGCGGGAAGTCCGGTGTTGCTCATTGGAGCAGTGGGTCGGTCCTGATTCCCTGCGCCTCTGGCGGCCGGATTGATCGAGTGGGGCGGCCGCCCTTAGGTTGGGGGGCTGAGCCCTGGGTCTGCCCCTCTATAAAAAGGGGGAGATGGATAGCATCCTTCTGCATTCATCTCTTTCCTGCTTGGTCCCTTTCTTCCACTCGCCAAGGTGGGAGGGCGCATCGGCACTCCAATGGCAGCGACGATGGCTTCTGCTTGACAGCATGTCCCCCTCCTCCGGAGCACATGGTGGCGGAGCCCGCTGTGCGAGGAAGAGGGAGGGGGCGAGGCCTAGGCCGCCATGGCGCTCAAGGGAGAGGAGGACGGGGCGGCGCACCGGACGCCCTTCCGCCAACGGCTCTTCCCCTAATGCAGGGACATGTCAGAGACCAACCCCGTGAGTTCTTCATCAGGCTGTACAAGCCAGTGTGTGGTCACCACCGCCTCCCACTCCGTTTGCTCGGGAAATGGAGCTTGACCCACCACAGGCCTTGAGGCCGCATATGAGGGGCTGCGGGAACGGCGGCATGCGAGTCGACGTCGACTTTCCCGCCCCTCACATCATGTATCTCCATGGTGGGTAGAAGACCTTTGCCCGTGCCCATAGCCTGTCAGAGGGGCATGTTCTCTAGTCAAATTAATGGAGAACGACCTGCTCTCCGTCAAGGTCTTCAGGCACTTGGGAACCCGCTTAGGGTGTTACGTGGAGAGCTCCACCGACAACGAAACTTCCTCCTCGGGCGACAGTGACGAGGAGGACAGCAACAGCGACGGCGTGGGTAGAGCGGGCGGGAGGACGCTGATTTCGACTGACCATCGGCAGTAGCACCGTCATCGGCATTGCCCTCCTCTTGTCGGATGTGGGGTTCCGAAAACCATTAAGGTTCTAACACTGGGGTGCGCGCGAAGTCTTTCCTTCCCACCAATCTACGCCCTAGCTCGCTAAGATCTCGCGGACGAACTCGACGAACTCGCAACACAGAAAGACACGAGGTTTATACTGGTTCGGGCCACCGTTGTGGTGTAATACCCTACTCCAGTGTGGTGGTGGTGGATTGCCTCCAAGGCGGATGATGAATAGTACAAGGGAAGAACAGCCTCCTGAGGTTGAGGTGTTCTTGTGAGTAGGCTCTCGATCGGGTCTGATCGTGATGCCTCTACTATGGTGGCTAGCTCTACTTATATAGGCCCTGGTCCTCTTCCCAAATATCGAGCGGGAAGGGAGCCGACAACGGCGGGCAAATTTAAAGGGGGACAGCTAGTACAAGCTATCCTGACAAAAGTGGTCTTCGCCTGCGAAAGGCTCTGGTGGTGACGCCGTCTTCGGCTCCACGATGACCTCCGTCTTGCCGTCCTCCTGGTCTTGGTCTCGTTGCACCAATATAGCAACCTTTGCCTAATGTCGTGCGTCATGGCCTCCTTAGCACCAAAGAGGAAACAAGGACGCTGCACGCGCTGGCTCCCGCCTGGCGCCCGCCTGGTGTCGTGCGTCATGGCTCACGTCGCGAGGGCCTCATGAGGTTTGCCCCGCCTTGATATCTCCGCTCCTCGTGAGCCTGCCTGGCTAGGCACTCCAGAGGAGGCCTAGCGTCGTCCGCCTCGCGAGGGTCTTGGATGCCTTATTGATGAAGATGGGTCATACGGCCTGCTGGCTTAGCCACGCCGCGGGCCGCAGGCAGGCAAATCTGGGGACCCCCGTTCCCAGGACGCCGGCAGTAGCCCCCGGGCCCAAGGTGCGCTCGGGCTTGGCTTCGTGGCGAATCCAAGGGCCAAGTACGGAGCACCGCGGGCCCCCAAAAGCCTGCAGCCTCGATTGACGCGTGGTGGTTGATTGGACGCGGGCGTCTCTGCTTCCCCATGCTGCCCTTGAATCCACCTGTCTATGCGGCCCCGCCTCTTACACAATTATTCTTCCTTCGCCACGCCCGGCTCTTCCAATCTCCCTGCTGCCTCGACGCCCTGCTCCTCCTTCTCAATCTGACCTATGCTCCGCCCGCTTCACCGCCATGGCGTCAAAGCACGCCGAAAAGGGGAAGAAACCTCTGCCCTCGCCAACTTCGCCTCCATCCTTCGAGTCGGCGCTCGGCCGGCCTCGGGTGCTCAACGACGAGGCCATGGACAAGGTGCGCCCCATGCTTGCCTCTAGTTTCAATGAGTGGGGAGAGATGCCGGCTTGGCCCACGTCTTGCACCAGCATGGCTCGGGCAGTTACCGAGGTTCCGATCTTCATTGATGCCCTCTGGGCTGGCCTGATTCCTCCCTTATCTGCCTTCTTCAATGCGGTGCTCGAGCACTATCAGATCCACATGCTCCATCTCGATCCTTAGGCCGTGACCCTTCTCGCCGTCTTCGCCTTCGTGTGCAAGGCCATGGTGGGCATCGCCCCCTCCGTGGCACTCCTCCGCCACTTCTTCTCGTTGCATCTCACTGGTCCCCGGCAGAGCTCAGGGTGCGTGGGTTTCCAGGCCGTGGCTGCGACGGCAGGTTTGGGGATTGACTTCGAGCTCCCTTCATCCACGAGCGAGTTCCGTACGCGATGGGTGTTTGTTGACGCCGGTGTGCTCAACCCTCTGCTCCAAGCTCCGATGGGGCCTGCTATTCCAAACTCCTGCTGGGGTCATCAGAAGCTCACGAGCCCCTGCCTTGCCCCGTCTGGGCCAGGCTGAGGTGGTTGAAGGACCTTGGCGTGACTGCACCCATGGTGGTGAGGGAGTTCGTTAGGCATCGAGTTGCTCCACTCCAGCACCATTCTCGCCCGATGTGGGACTTGCTTAGCAGACATGACAACATGAGGTTTCAGGAGGAGGGGCTTCCTCTCGCCACGTGGTAGACAGTGCTCACGGTCCTATCAGGTGTCCCTCTACCAGAAGAGATGCCCAAGAACAGCTGCATGTTGTACCGCTGCGAGAACAAAGTCACATTTGCCGTGAACATGCCTTCCTTTGATGAGTGAGCGCTGCGCCTAGTCGTTTTGGTGGGGCCCTGTGAGAACCCCGTCATCGTGGTCCCCTTCTTCTCCGCCGGTGCCAGGCTCGCCCCAGGTGATGGTGCGGGCGAGCGAGCTCTGACGGGGGCCGACAACTCAGGTGCTAAGGAGCACATGTCGGATGGTGATCCGGTGCGTCGTCCTCGGGGGCCTGTGACCCCCCTCCTGAGGCATCGGTTGCCAAGGAGATGCGGCATGTGGCTCCCGAGGCTGAGGCTCCAGGAGCCTCGGGAGGTCGCAGTGGGGAGGAGCCGGGTAGTTCGCCTCAGCTGGGCTCCCCTGAGGCCATCCCTCTTGAGTCTTCTTCGGCTCCGCCGCGCACCGGCCATCACGTCCAGCGCTTCGGTCGCCTTTGTGTGGACTTTGAGGAGCTTCGCAAGAGGAAGGGATCCCCCGTCGGCATTGGGCGTTCCTGCCCTGCTTGCTGCCCCTGGGGCAATGTCGGTCGGAGGAGCATCCCCGCCATCGGGACGTGCTGAGTCCGTGGTTTGGCCGCCCCTCGCCCATGGTCTAGCGTGGAGTTTGGCGAGCGTGCCCAAGACTCCTCCTCTGCTCATGAGCAGTCGCTGGCTGACCTCGGTCTTCAGTTCCTCTTCAAGCAGTGAGCCTCGATCAGCTTGGGCTCCTCGCGGGGATGGGCTGACGTCAGGCACGGCGCCAGCCCCCGGCCCCCAACCGGGAGGTGGCGCGCCACTTGATGCTCCACCCGCAGCCCCCGAGGTGGAGGACGAGGCAGGTCGAGCGTTCGAGCTCGAGCGCGGGCGCAGCGTAGTCCGTCACGAGCTCTTCCAGGAGGCGATGGGCGCGATGAGCCACCTCGGTGAAGAGCTTGCTGGTGTCGACTCGTGTCTTGAGGCTGAAGGTCTTTGGTTGGTGGAGGAGCGGCACAAGCTGCGAGTGGCCATCAACCTTGGTCGCTATCAGCGCGACCTCGAGAACGCGAAGGCCGAGGCGTCCCTCAAGATTGCCAATGAGGCCTGCTCACGATCTTTGGAAGAAGCTCGCGAGGCCGATCACCGCCGCGAGGCTGCGGAGGAGCGCGCATGGGGGCTTCAGGCCTGGAGCGCGTCCCTTGAGCAGCAGGTGGAGGCGCGCAGGGCTGCTCTTGCATCGCTGAGAGGGACGCCTGCGGAGGAAGAGGAGGTCCGGCAACGCGAGGAGGTGCTGGCCCTGGAAGCCGTGGAGCGCAGCCTCGAGCTCGAGCGACTGGAGACGAGGGAGCATCAAGTCCCTCAAGCAGAACATGCCGTCAGGGCCCGTGAGGCCGGAGTCGAGGAGGAGATCAATCGCCGGGTGGCCGAGGTTCGCACAGATCTGGAGGGCAGGTATGACTTGAAGCTGAAGCTCGCCGGTCTGGAGGGTGCGGGCAGGGCCGCCGCCCTCAGGCCCAGGTTGGACGAGGCCGAGAGGCGGCGGAGGCCACATCCGCCGCCCTGGTTATGGAGCAGGCAGACTTGGCCTCCGCCCGCGCCAAGCTGCTTTCCCTCTGGAAACGAGTTGACGATGCCGAGGCTGTCACACGGAAAAACAGGGAGGAAGTGCTCCAACACGGAACGCTGGAGCGCGAGCATGCTCCTATGCTTCAAGACCTTCGGAACAGGGCCAATACCGCCCTGGGTTACATCTGCGACGAGAATGCCCCGGCCCCTCACTCGAATGACAACGCCAACCACCTGACCTTCTTCACTGAGGTGGTGACGTGCGTGGAGGCTCAATCTGCCAGAGCTCGATAGCTTGTGGAGGATAGGGGTCATGGCCTGCTTCAGCGCGCCTTCTCCCGTGTCTTCAACCATCTTCTGAATGTCGACCCCAACTTCGACTTCGACACCGCCATTGCCCCCGTACCCACGGCCGTCCGGGGCGACCTGGCGCGTTGGGTAGAGGACTATGTTGACGCGTTGGTTGGGGCCTTCACCTTGGAGTATGACGCGGTGGTGGTCATCGCAGATGAAGGTGACGTGGTCGATGACGGTGACGGGGGCGTCGCCGACGGCGGCGGCGACACCGACGAAGATGATGACGACGCGAGTGACGCGTCCGCGGGTGATGTAGCGAGTGATATCTTTGGCTGATCCCATGTTTGCCTGTTGTTTCAAATTGCACGCAAAACTCGGGCGTGGCCCTTGGAAGACTTTGTGAGAGCATTTTGAGAGGGGGAGCCCCTCATGTAAGCAAATTGCAGAGTTTTACTTTCCTATGTGATGTGGGTATGTGTCCTCATGAGCTCATGAAGCTGGGGGTGAGCTCCCCGACGTGGTTTACCTTAGTCAGCGCTAGCTTAGGGTTGGGTCATGAGGCAACGAGTTCCTGAGAATCCTGCGGAGCTTATCGCCCCGTTGAGGGGGGCCCCGTAAGAGGTGAGCACCAGGCGCAGTGCTAGCGCGTGCTTGACGAGCGTGCAGTTTGCGCGGTCCGACTCGTGAGGAGCTTTGCGAGGGAAAGGCGACGGACATGAGTCCCAAACCAAACGAGATCCAAAAGGCAAGAAACGGCTCGAATGAGAAAAGGCACCCCCCACGCATCGATAAAAATTCAGCTTCAACTTAAGTCTAGATCTAGAAAGCAAAGCCACAGAAAGAGAGATCCAAAGCAAAAGGCCGCGTCCGGCACCTAGTCTAGTCTTCGGGTCTTCAAGTCTTCTCACCAGTGCGGAGCTAAGGGCTGCCACTAGGCGTGGGAGGGAGCCCCAGGGCCTGAGGCCGGCACTCCTGAGACTCTGGGGCGTGTACAGCCCCAACTCATTATTACGTGAGAGTGTCACGGGCGGCGAGCTTCACAGGCACCAGGCCTTCTTCACAGGTACCGGCCTTGCTTCATATCGCCAGACGAGGGCCCCGCCTTGCGCCACCCTCGACCTCCTTTGAGACGACCGGTCACCAGGACGACAAAAAAGAGGGAAAGGGGACGCCAGCGGTTCCCTCGGCGACCACGGGTCCTCTGCCGGGGAAGGGTTGTAGAAGCCACACCGGCAGAGGGCTACCTCTGGGTGTCCCCTAGTTTCGCGTGCCTTGGGGAGGGGCCTTGCTCCTGGCTCCCTCCCAGCGACCCCCAGCGTGTCTCCCTTGTTGGAATGGGTGCCGCCGTGCCAGGGTCGTCGATCGACGCTGCAACCTGATTCATCTGCAGCCCATGGTTAGCATAAGCGTGTTCCTGAGAGATTAGTGGTACCCTGTAGTTGCCGTTGTCGGCGCGATCGTTGTGGTTCTCCGTTGGTTCTTGGAAGGATACGACTCCTAGCGCCCCCTCTCCCCAATATTCTCCAATGAACGAGCCAGGGTCGTCCTCAGGTGCGTACCCTTGGTCCATCATGCGGGGCACGTAGGCTTCCAGGGCCGTCACCCCGAACACCTCGCCGTGGTGCCCCACGCTCCATGTTGCTCGAACCATGGTGGTGCCCTGGGATGACAGCACGAGATCCGGTTGGGACCGTGGGGGTGACGCTTGCGCCCGCGCCCGCCGCGGGCGGCATGGGGGAGTCGGAACCCCCTACGCCGCTGGCCGTGCTGATGTTGATGAAGCCCCCAGGCGTAGTTGATGGCGCGCGGATGTGGTGAGGTTCGCCGCGCGGCCCTGCAGTGGCCTAGGGAGGAATTCGATAGCAGAAGGGTGGCGCTCCCGACGCCGCAGCATCCAGCAGCTCGGCAACACGCTCCAGCAGTGTGTCCCGACCACTTTCCATCAGCCTACACCGCAGCAACTCCCTTGCCACAGTGAGCGCTGCCCGCATGTTCGCTTGCTCCCGCCACGAGTGCGGCGCCATTGCTGCGGCATGGCTCGCCGCTCTTGCGGCGGCCCGTACCTGCCGTGGGGTGAGGGTCGACGACTCCTGGCCGTGCTGCCCATGCCCGGCGGAGTTTGGCGGTGCCCGTGCATCCTGGAGTGCGGGGTTGAGACCTTCACGAGCAGGCGGCGCTGCCCGGGATGGCCAGGCTGCCCAGCGGTCGGAGCCGGCCCTTGAGTCGCCGGACATCGTGGCCGAGGAGCATCGACGAGCTGGCCGGTGGAGGAGGAGCTCTGGCGCACCCCTACCTGGCACGCCAAATGTCGGATGTGGGGTTCCGGCAAACCCTTAAGGTTTGAACACTAGGGTGCGCACGAAGTCTTCCCTTCCCACCAATCTACGCCCTAGCTCGCTAAGATCTCGCGGACGAACTCGACGACTCGCAACACAAAAAGACACGAGGTTTATACTGGTTGGACTCTTTCTAAACCACCGCCTAAACCCACTCCGAAGAAGAGGGGTATATTATATCTCAGTCTTGAAGATATGCAAGAGGCAAAGAAATCTATGAAGGAAAAAGGTATTAAAGCTGAGGATGTTAAAATTTTAGCTCCCATTGAAGAAATACATGGGCTTAATACACCACCACTTCCTAAGGTGGGAGAGGTAAATTCTCTTATGAAATTCAATGATAATGATGATCCTCACAATATGCATCCTAGCCAATGCCTTTATGAGTTTGAAAACTATATTAGAAAACAAGATCACTTCAATGCAAATGTTATGAAACAATTGAACTGCAATTCTGATATGATTGCTCGTTTGAGTGACTTGTTATTTAGAATATCAAATGATGTTAGAGGTGTTGGAAAGCATGCTTTTATGGTTCAAACTCAGTTAGAACATGTTGCTAAATCTCAAAGTGAGTTGCTTGATGAAATGAATAATAATATGCATGCCTTTGCTGTTAGAGTTGCAACTAGAGGAGGTAACATAACTCAGGAACCACTTTATCCTGAGGGACACCCTAAAAGAATTGAACAATATTCACAAAGAGCCAACACTAGTGCACCTAGTTCTTCTAAACGGAAAAAGAAAAAGAAAAATGGTAGGACTTTGCATACTTCTAGTGAACCTGAAATAGAGAAACCTCCTCATAATGATAATGAAGTTTCTATCTCTGATGCTGAAACTCAGTCTGGTAATGAACATTCAACTAGTGATAATGAAAAAGATAATCCTGATGTTCATGAAGACTCTCAACCAAATAATAAAGAACCACACAATGATGTTGATATAGAACCACCTGTTGATCTTGATAACCCACAACCTAAGAATAAAAAGGTATGATAAAAGAGACTTTGTGGCTAGAAAACACGGTAAAGAAAGAGAACCGTGGGTTAAAAAACCTATGCCTTTTCCACCTAAGTCAACTAAAAAGAATGATGATGAAGAATTTGAACGCTTTGCTGAAATGCTGAGGACAGTCTTTTTGCATACTCGCTTGACTGATATGTTGCAAATGCCTCGTTATGCAAAGTATATGAAAGACATCATCACAAATAAGAGAAAAATACCGGAAGCTGAAATCTCCTCTATGCTTGCTAACTATACTTTTAAAGATGGAGTACCTAAAAAACTTGGAGATCCGGGAATACCAACTATACCTTGCTCCATCAAAAAGAATTATGTGAAAACTGCTTTGTGTGATTTAGGATCTGGTGTTAGTGTTATGGCTTTATCTTGATATAAAAGACTTGATTTGAATAAACTCACACCTACTAAAATATCTTTGCAAATGGCTGACAAATCATCTGCCATACCTATCGGTATCTATGAGGATATGCCCGTTGTTGTTGCTAATGTTACTATTTTGACTGACTTTTTTATACTTGAGATGCCCGAGGATGACAACATGTCGATTATCCTTGGTAGACCGTTCTTGAGTACCGCAGGGGCTGTTATTGATTGCAATAAGCAAGGTCGTTATTGAAAAATCTCCGACAATCACTATTGGAAGTTTTCAAATACCTCTACCTACTGTCAAAAAGAGATATGAAATGCTTATTGTTGGGGACATTCATATCCCCATTGAGGTAACTTAGTGATTTAAGAAAGTTCTTCGGTTTCATGCTAATCGAAAGTGGTTGTTAATAAGACTTGATCAACCTTATTAATGGATCATTTTTTAGGGGTATTAAGTTGATGAATTTAGTAAGCACTACCTTCTGTCCCTACTTTTTATTCTCTGTTTTTATTAGTTAAATAAAATAAAATGTCATGTTTTGTCTCTTTTCTGAATTTCCTGTGCAATAAAAAATGACCCAAAAATAAAAGTTCTCAGAATGCTCTGTAAATTTAATACGAATTTTTTCTGAATATTTCCGAATTTTTGGTGCAAATAACATCAGAGGGAGGTGCACCAGGTGGGCACAACCCACCTGGGTGCGCTAGGACCCCCAGGCGCCCTGGTGGGTTGTGGTCCCCACGTGGGCCACCTCACTTTTCTCTTCACACCACATCATCACTTACCTCCAGAAAAAAATCTCCATTGCTCTCTCTCCCGTATTCTTGCTCCCAAACCCGCGGATTTTGATCTCTTTGCTCGAAGCTTCGTTTCCGAAACTGTTTCGGGGGATTGTTACTTGGTATGTGACTCAACCGTTTGTCCAATTAGTTTTTGTTTTAGTGGTTTATATTTTGAATAATTAGCTACTCTTGGTGCTGTTGTAGATGAGCTTGCATGTTGAATTCTTAGTGTTCTAAGTAGTTTGAATGCTTGCTATGGCCTCTATGTATCCCTATGAGTAGTTGGTATCATTTTTGTGAAGTTTTGTTGAGAAAATTTTGTGGGCTAATAAATTTCAGAATTTTGCTCATAGGAAAACCATGAATATCTTTAGGAAGTTTGGCTCAAATAAGAACTCCAAGGGTGTTATTGGGGAGTCATCTGATAGTGATCTCCATCCTCGGAGGTTGGCGGAGGTACGACCGTGTGAATGGTCGCACACCCCATTCCTGGAAGAGGTAGGAATCCTTCAGGAGTTCATGCAATATGTTGGTAATGCCGGCCTCACCGACTTCATCGCAGATGAGTGTGAACAGCACCAAATCCTCACAAACATCTTTGTTCAAAGTTTTACTTTCGCACCTAGGAATAATCCTCTTGAAGTGAGCTTTGATTTATATGCTGAAAACCATCAGATACCACTTACTGAATTTTGTAACATATGCATGATCCCTTCTGATGGGATCTTGGCCGAGCCTAGGCCGGCTGAGTTTGAGGCCTTTTATCGTACTTTGACAGTGGGAGCTGAGAGAGGGGTGTCAGCCATCATTGTCGCTGGTTTGCATTTTCTTGCGGTTCATTACTTTGTTCTTTTAATTGCAAAATGCTTGCTTGCTAGGGAGAAGGTGGGTGCACTCAGATCACCAGACCTTGCTGTTTTGCGTCGTGCATTAGAGGGCGATAACACTTATAGCTTGGGAGCTATTGTGGCTTGTCACCTCCACCTTAATAAATCCAACGGTAAAATTCATGGTGGGATTTATGCTACTCGTTTGGCGGCTCACTTCGAGGTTGAGATACGCCCTCATGATTATCCTCTGACCAAGGTTTACCTAGACCGTGCTGCCATGGATCATCACCATTTTACTGATGGTAAATCCCCTGATATTCCTATTCCATATAACCTGGTTTTTAGCATTGAAACTCATGATATTATTTCGTTGCCTGCTCCTGTTTTGTTTGATTCTGTTGCCAGGGGCGGATATACGATTATGCCTATGGACATCATCGCCTACCGGAACGCTCAGGCTGCAGTAGAGGCAGATGAGGAGCCTCCGTGGTGGGATCAGTGGATGCTCGCTCCTCAATACCCCAACTACTATCTAGATTACTGATCGACTACCAAGTTTGGCCAAAAGCTTAAGCTTGGGGGAGTACGTGTTTTTCACCGACATTACATTCATGTCCACTTATTCATCTTGTCGGTTTTCACACTTTTTCATTGTATCATCCATGTTTAAATTTTATTTTTCTTGCCTTCTTCTTGTGTGTTTGAAAAACTTTAGAAAAACCAAAAAAATTAGTTGGAGCCAGTTTACTTTCCATGCATGCTTAGTAGTATTATTAAAAAGAAAACCGAAAGATTTCCTTGTTCTTCTTTTGCTTGTTGGGAGCTTTCCCATGTAAATAGTTTTTCTTGTTTTTGCTTTTCCCTTTTATTTGCTTGTTCAAGAAAACCAAAAACTTCGAAAATATTTCAGTGTGTTTCTCTAAATTTCTTTTCCTTTTATTCGAGTTGTACCAAGGAGAAGACCGCGATGAAAATGTTGAGTGGCTCTCATATGAATAACTGTTGAACTAATAAAGAGCCCATTTTACCTTGTCTTCTCCTGTTGAATAAAATGTTTTGCAGATTCCAGCTTAGTCCATGGCACTCTTGCACTATTATTATTTTCACATCGTTCGGTCATGCAAGTGAAAGGCAATAATGATGATATTCAATGAACTGGCCGTGGCAGAGAGAAACCGGTATGAACTTGACTTGTTCTGTTTGTGTAAATATGTTTAACCTAGTATCCAGGATTCAACCCATTATGATTAAACATGTTTGCAATGACTATTGGAGATTATAGTTTCTCATGCCTTTCATAAGTAGCTGGGAGTGGATAATGATTTATCTTGGATATCAACATTGCATTAAAATGATTATGACGTAGTATGATGATATAGTGTCCTCCTCTGAATGTTCGAGTGGCTTGACTTGGCACATGTTCATGCATGTAGTTGAATTAAAACCAACATAGCCTTTATGATATTTATGTTCATGGTGTTCATATCCTACTCATGCTAGTGTCCAATGTTACTTATGCATAATGCATGATCATGATCGTTGTTGCTCTCTAGCTGGCCGCTTCTCAATCTAATTGCTAGCCTTCGCCTGTACTAAGTGGGGATTCTGCTTGTACATAAAAAAAACTTGAACCCAAAGGTATTCCAGATGAGTCCACCATACCTACCTATATGCGGTATTGCCCTGCCGTCCTAAGTAAATTTGCATGTGCCACCTCTAAAAACTTCCAAAAAAATATCTGTTTTGTGTACCTGGATCGTTCATGGAACGACAGGAGGTAGTTGGTATCTTCCATGCTAAGTGGGTTATTCTCAGGTCGAGTGTTTATTCACTCGCGATCGCACAAGAAAGGGCGGTAATAGGGATGCCCAGTCCCAAACTGCAAAATACAAAAAGAGTTAATCGCTCAAATAATCAAACAAAAACTCCCAATGGAGTCGAAACCTTTACTTTTTTATCGCTTGGGAACCGCCACTAGCTTGTTTAGCATGGGAGATATGGATAACTGATAGTCGTGAAGTATATGAGAAGGGTGCATGTCTCAAAATATCATTTATCTCTGTTTTAAAACTTGAGCTCTAGCACCTCTGCAAATCACTGCTTCCCTCTGCGAAGGGACTATCTATTTACTTTTATGTTGTGTCATCACCTTCTAAAACAAGCGCTAGAACCTGAGAGCACAGCTGTCATGACTTATGCATTGTGTGTAGCTAATGTTGGGTGCATCATGATTGGATCTTTTCAACCATGAATTAAAATGTTTAGTCGCTGCCTGGACTTTGGAGATACCACTATTGTCATATTATATCATGGTTGTTTTGACAATGTGTTGCCGTTTGAGATGTCTTATTATTGCTCGCTAGCTGATTATGTCATTGATATGAGTTAATCTAACATTTAAGAGATATTGTCGGCATGGTTAGTTATAATGTTGCCTGAAAACCTAGGTGTTGTTTAAGCTTATCTATGCAAACAAGAGCAAAAGAGTTCATAAAAGTTTTTTTTTCACTTTCAGTTTATCAGCTGAATTGCTTGAGGACAAGTAAAGGTTTAAGCTTGGGGGAGTTGATACGTCTCCAATGTATCTAATTTTCCTAACGCTTTTCCTCTTGTTTTGGACTCTAATTTGCATGCTTTGAATGAAACTAACCCCGGACTAACGCTGTTTTCAGCAGAACTACAATGGTGTTGTTTTTGTGCAGAAATAAAAGTTCTTGGAATGGAACGAGACTTTGCGAGGATTTTTTATATCAATAATAAGAATTTCTGGAGCCAAGACCCAAGCAGAGGAAGGCACCTGGGTGAGCACAACCGACCAGGGCGCGCCCCCCTCTCCTGGTGCGCCCAGGTGGGTTGTGCCCACCTGGTGGCCCCGCAGACCCTGAAACCGATGCTATAAAATCCTATTTTTCTAGAAAAAATCAGGGAGAAAGAATTATCGCGATCCACGAGATGGAGCACCGCCACCTCCTGTTCTTCATCTGGAGGCCAAATTTGGAGTCCGTTTAGGGCTCTGGAGAGGGGGGTCTTCGTTCCTCGTCATCACCAACCCTTCTCCATCGCCAATTCCATGATGCTCCCCACCGGGAGTGAGTAATTCCTTCGTAGGCTCTCTGGTCGGTGAGGAGTTGGATGAGATTCATCATGTAATCGAGTTATTTTTGTTAGGGCTTGAACCCTAGTATCCGCTATGTTCTAAGATTGATGTTGCTATGACTTTGCCATGCTTAATGCTTGTCACTTTGGGCCCGGGTGCCATGATTTCAGATCTAAACCGTTTATGTTATCACCATTATATCCATGTTCTAGATCCGATCTTGCAAGTTATAGTCACCTACTACGTGTTATGACCCGGCAACCCCGGAGTGACAATAGTCGGGACCACTCCTGATGATGACCGTTGTTTGAGGAGTTCATGTATTCATCGTGTGTTAATGCTTTGTTCCGGTTCTCTATTAAAAGGAGGCCTTAATATCCCTTAGTTTCCAATGTGGACCCCGCTGCCACGGGAGGATAGGACAAAAGATGTCATGCAAGTTCTTTCCATAAGCACGTATGACTATTTATGGAATACATGCCTACATTATATTGATGAACTGGAGCTAGTGCCGTATCACCCTATTTACGGAATACATGCCTACATTATATTGATGAACTGGACCTAGTGTCGTATCGCCCTACATTATGTTGATGAACTGGAGCTAGTGCCACGAGAGGGTAGGACAAAAGATTTCATGCAAGTTCTTTCCAACAAGTCATCGATCCAATGCCTACGAATTTATCTTATATTGTTCTTGCTAAGCTACTACTGCTATCATCACTGTTACACTTGCTACAAAATTACTGCTATCACTGTTACCGTCACCATTACTATTGCTACTATTATCAAAACTATCATACTACTTTGCTACCGATCACTTTGTTGCAGATAAATAATCTCTAGGTGTGGTTGAATTGACAACTGAGCTGCTAATACCTTCAAACATTCTTTGGCCCCCCATGTGTCGAATCAATAAATTTGGGTGTTATACTCTACCCTCGAAAACTGTTGCGATCCCCTATACTTGTGGGTTATCAGCATATGACATTCAAAACACCAATCTGTGTAGCATTCAAAAACAAATCTAATCTTACATGAAAACCCCAATATGTGTAGCATTAAAAAACAAATCTAATAATCATGTGTAGCATTTAAGCACAAAGATCTTTATCTCTCATTAAGATCTGTCTAGCATTTTTGCAACGAATGTAATACAAAAAACCCCATCCCCCCATACAGAAAACCCAATCCCTCAAACCAAGTACTCTAACCATCTGTACTACCCTACAAATCACAATCCAACCAATGAAACTAGGGACTAAATCTACAATCTAAATATTGCAACTAGGGTACAAGTAAATGGAAGTACCTCCTGTACCACCTTCTCCTCGCTAGGCTACGCATCTGGATGGACTGCGCCGCTCGACACCATCACCTTCAGCTCCGGCTGCGCCGTGGCGAAGCCCGCACCTCCTTCTCCACATCCACAGCCACGACAGCAGTTGCGAGTTTCCCTGCACCATCGTGGACGCCGCCAATGTCCAGCACTGCATCACCGCGCCCAGCAGATCTCTGGCCGCTGTGCCGGTGTCACCACGAGTGTCCGCCATCGGTAGGAGGGAGGTGATGAAGGTGAGGATGCGGATGCGGTGGGGGAGAGCGAGATGATGCGGTGGAGGAGAGCGAGAAGACACGGTGTGAGAGAGGGAGACGATGCAATGGGGAGGGGATTTGGGGGAAATGGTAGGGGAGATGCGGTTTCCCCTCTTATACGATGGGACATTTCTGGCATGTTCCAAGGACACGTGCTACCCCATGACCGCGATCAGTTGCATGGACGCCTACCCGACCCCACTAGTTAGAGTTAACGGTCAAGCGATTGACCCGACGGCAACGTCCAATTTGCCCATTTGTGAGAGTTTCAACCAAGGGAGTGGGGAAAAGTGAGCAAAAGTTAAGAGCATGGGGATGAATGAGTACAACTAAGGAACCAGGGGCACCGATGTAAAAATCCCTATATATTTTTCTTTACCAATAATGAGGGGGCCCCAGACAATCTATCCCTTTGACCCGACAACAAGAAGGGTTTGACAATGATGATTTCCTATTGCTATGTGTGCCATGTTAGACCAAATAAAGTTTGAGTGAATGCGTTGGACGACACCCCCCCTCCCCCCCCCCCCCCCCCCCCCAAGTTGGGAAACCGACATCATACGTATTGAACCAGGCTTGGGGTCGGGTACGGTGTTCGGTTTGTAATGTAGTTGATGGCCCTTCGAAGTTGTGCATTCGGGATTTAAACACATCACACACCATCGTACCAATACTTATTTTCCGGCCACATGCAGTGTATACGGGGTCTTCTGATCGACCACGTCTCCCTTGTGCGGTTTTTTGTGACGACACGCATATCTGGGGGCTCCCTGAGTGTATATATATCATCCCTTTAACCAATAACGAGGGGTATGTGTTGGCTATGAATGGATTGCTCCTAGTTCGTGTTAGGGCCGGCCACCGTCACATGTCGTTCAACCAAAGCTTGAGCTCATGCGTTGTCAGGATTCCCTCCCACATGCTCGGATTGCTGGGTTCGACCTACATCATACCCTCCGTATCTCGTCCTTAACTACCTGGCCTTCATGGTTGTTGTCTGTATCGAGAGGTAGGCACCACATCTAAATTGTATATTATTCTATATTAAAAACACACATCACCCCTTACAATGTACATCATTTTGGGCCACATGCAAGACGTGCTGGTTTTGTGGTCCCTCTCGTGCGACTTTTGTGATGGTTCAATCTATTGGCCCAAGCGGTTTATCCACAACAATAGTTGTCATTTGACCAAACGATAGATTCCCTGGTCCGTCTTATGGTAGGTCATGGCGACATGCATGTATGACCAAAGTATCATTACGTGCATCTGCCCCGCTGACACAAAGTGGGAGGTTGTGGGTCAAGCACCCTAGCTAGCTACGACATTATGTCATTATAGATATATCCAATGGTGCTTTCAGGTTTGCGAGGCAGGTGCCACCAAAGTTGTGCATTGTGTATTGAAAGTTTTAAATATCACACCCAATATTCCTACATATATTTGGCCACTTCCAGGTGGTTCTTGACTTCTGGCCCCTCTCATCAATCGTCGTCGACGCACCCAACCATGGGCCCGCGCGGTCAAAGATGTGCATTGGAATTTAGAACGTCACGGACCATCCTTTTCACTCATATATATTTGGGACACATGCTGGTGTGGCTGTCTTCTAACCCTCTCTAACGGATTTTTGCTGCAAAGACTCTGATGACGCTCAATGGACACGGGTATAATATCTTAACCGTGTGTGATGCAAGTGCGCTGTGAATCACCACGACTGCACAAGCGCGAGCAAAGGTGGAGGTACTTGCTCAACCGTGTGCGATGCAAGTGCGCTGTAAAATCACCATGATGCGCAAGCGCGAGCAAAGGGTGGAGGTGCTGGCTTAACCGTGTGCGATGCAAGTGCGCTGTAAAAACACCACCTGCGCAAGCTAAAGGCAGGTAGTTTATTTAGAAATTAGGACGAACCATGTGCGCTAGACCAGCTAGAAAAAATCTAAAAACAAACTGCCCGCCTTGAGCGTTGCAAAAATTAGCAGTTCCGCCACTTATCCTTATTATCATACACGCATATTCTTATTGGATCGTACACGATCTTGGGTACTCCCGCCCCGCATCAATTCCTTTACCCAAATTTTAGTAGCCATCATACTTCAACCATCGCCCACACTCCTCCAGCATCGACCTTATAGTAAAATTGCAGTAGTCGAGGCATTTGAACCGTCACCCTCCCTCATCCACCACCATCTCCACCCACCATTACTAAAAAAATTAGTAGCTGCGGCGTATCCTCAAACACCACCCCCCTCCATAGTCCCCCCACCCGGCCCCTCCCCCCTCGAACCCTAGCTCGCCACCGCCGCCGGTCTATCCGTTTCTCAGGTTACCCAGTGATTCCCATACCGTCGCGCTCACTCCCCTAAGTTTTTAGATGAGGCTTGCGGCGTCCCTCCCCGCCAGATCCACATCCCCTGCTCCACAATGTCGCAGCCTAAGCTCGACCACATATCCCCAGTGAGCCCGACGAGCGTTCAGCCAAGAAGAGGTTTATCATGGCCTCTCCGACGAACGTTGGCGAGGGGGCCGTCATTTTCCCTAACCTATCGATCCCGAAGAAACACGTCGTTGTGGAAGCCGGTGAAGATGTTGACTACATTGCCATGTCAAAGGCTTCATGTCAGCGGGCTAGCATATTACTGTATCTCGGGAAAGCTGGCTAAGACATCAAGCTCGTCGACAACAACGGCTTCACGTGGGCCATGTCACAGGTTAAGTGGTCCATCCCCAACCCCTCTGGTTCAACCACTGTTGATCTCTTCGACGGCCCTGCCGCTGATCTCCTCCGCCAAGCGGTCAAGGATTTGTGATCCTTGTACACCATCGAACCCATTTTGTCATTTCTGAAGGAGACGTTCTTGTTGGGGAACACGGTAATTTCAAAAAAAATCCTACGCACACACAAGATCTATCTAGGTGATGCATAGCAATGAGAGGGGAAGAGTGTTGTCCACGTACCCTCGTAGACCGTAAACAGGAGTGTTATGACAACGCGGTTGATGTAGTCGATCGTCTTCACGATCCGACCGATCCTAGCACTGAACGTATGGCACCTCCGTGATCTGCACACGTTCAGCTCGCTGACGTCCCACGAACTCTAGATCCAGCTGAGTGTCGAGGGAGAGTTTCGTTAGCACGACGGCGTGATGACAGTGATGATGAAGCTACCGGAACAGGGCTGCCCCTAAGCACCGCTACGATATGATAGAGGTGGATTATGGTGGAGGGGGGCACCGCACATGGCTAAGACAATTGTCAACTTGTGTGTCTATGGGGTGCCCCCTCCCCCGTATATAAAGGAGTGGAGGAGGGGGAGGGGCCGGCCCTCTATGGTGTGCCCAAGGGAGTCCTACTCCCACCGGGAGTAGGACCCCCCTTCCCTAGTTGGATTAGGAGAGGAATGAAGGGGGAGAGAGGGAGAAGGAAAGGGGGTGAGGGAGTCCTGGACTAAGGGGTCCTCGGGCGTCCGACCTATTGGATATGGGCCGGACTGATGAGCTGTGAAGATACGAAGACCGAAGACTCTGCCTGTGTCCGGATGGGACTCTCCTTGGCGTGGAGGGCAAGCTTGGCGACCAAATATGAATATTCCTTTCTCTGTAACTGACCTTGTGTAACCCTAGATCCCTCCTGTGTCTATATAAACCGGAGGGCTAGGTCCGTAGATAGCCCCAAATAATCATAACCAGACTAGACTATTAGGGTTTAGTCATTACGATCTCGTGGTAGATCAACTCTTGTAATACTCATATTCATCAAGATCAATCAAGAAGGAAGTAGGGTATTGCCTCCATAGAGAGGGCCCGAACCTCGGTAAACATTGTGTCCCCCCGTCTCTAGTTACCACCCATCCTAAACGCACAGTTCGGGACCCCCTACCCAACATCCGCCGGTTTTGACACCAACAGGGGGCGGCCCCCCACCCAATTCGGATTGATCTTGGGGGGCGCCCCTTCCTAGGCTCCCTTCTCCTCTCTCCCACTCTGGCCCAATAAGGCCCATATACTTCCCGGGGGTTCCGGTAACCTCCCAATACTCCAGTATATGCCCGAACTCACCTGGAACCATTCCGATGTCCAAACATAGGCTTCCAATATATCAATATTTATGTCTCGACCATTCCGAGAGTCCTCGTCATGTCCTTGACCATATCCGGGACTCTGAACTACCTTCGGTACATCAAAACACATAAACTCATAATACCGATCATCACCGAACGTTAAGTGTGCGGACCCTACAGGTTCAAGAACTATGTAGACATGACCAAGACTCATCTCCGGTCAATAACCAATAGCGGAACCTGGATGCTCATATTGGTTCCTACAAATTCTACGAAGATCTTTATTGCTCAAACCACACAACAACATGCGTTGTTCCCTTTGTCATCGGTATGTTACTTGCCCGTGATTCGATCGTCGGTATCTCAATACCTAGTTCAATCTCGTTACTGGCAAGTCTCTTTACTTGTTCCGCAATGCAACATCCCGTAACTAACTCATTAGTCACATTGCTTGCAAGGCTAATAGTGATGTGCATTACCGAGAGGGCCCAGAGATACCTCTTCGATACACGGAGTGACAAATCCTAATCTCAATCTATGCCAACTCAACACATACCATCGGGGACACCTATAGAGCATGTTTATAGTCACCCAGTTACGTTGTGACATTTGATAGCACATTAAGTGTTCCTCTGGTATTCAGGAGTTGCATAATCTCATAGTCATAGGAACATGTATAAGCTATGGAGAAAGCAATAGCAGTAAACTAAACAATCATCATGCTAAGCTAACAGATGGGTCAAGTCAATCACATCATTCTCTAATGATGTGATCCCGTTTATCAAATGACAACTCTTTGTCCATGGCTAGGATACTTAACCATCTTTGATCAACGAGCTAGTCAAGTAGAGGCATACTAGTGACACTCTGTTTGTTTATGTATTCACACATGTACTAAGTTTCCAGTCAATACAATTCTAGCATGAATAATAAACATTTATCATTATATAAGGAATATAAATAACAACTTTACTATTGCCTCTAGGGCATATTTCCTTCAGTTCTACGGTGGCGGCTTGGTATCCTAAATTGCCAAGTCAGATCTCATCGACCACGACCACGAGGAGGGCACCCACAAAGTTTCTTCCTAGGTGAAACAGCCCATCTGTGACATCAGAGAGCACACCATGGGTATGTTCTCTTCCAACTGGAAGGATCCCGTCTATGACATGTGAGGCAACATCCTATTAGCAAATCTTACCTTTTCTAGCTTGCCAACCCGTACCCTTTATTGCAGTAGCATTTGCCGTGCGGTGCTTTAACTATGTCATGTTTAATTATTTCAGTTATGTAAAAATGTATTGTTCAATTGGGCTATGTGATGTTTAAGTATGAATTATCCACTTTAGTTTCACGAATGGCTATATTTGGTTGTTTATAGTGAGCAGATGCCTTATTTATCTGTATTTAGTTGTTACGTTGGTTGCAGTGACCATTTTTTTAGTTATCGAGCAGATGCCTTGTTTATATGTATTTGGTTCTTAGGTTGGTTGCAGTGAGCATTTGTCCAGTTATCAAGAAGATGCCTTGTTTATCTGTATTTGGTTGTTAGGTTGGTTGCAGTGAGCATTTGTCCAGTTTTCAAGCAGATGCCTTGTTTATCTGTATTTGCTTGTTAGGTTGGTTGCAGTGAGCATTTGTCCAGTTTTCAAGCATATGCCATGTGTATCTATATTTGCTTGTTAGGTTGGTCGCAGTGAGACTCTGTCTAGTTTTCAATGCCTATATTTGGTTGTTATACTGATCATTTATGCCTTATTTATTTCAGTCATTCACAATGTGATGTTCATTATGTGCAAGTCGGAACTGTGCCGCTCATTGCATCAATACCAGTTTGAACGGCTATATTTGGTCCCAGATATTCCTGGTGTAGTTAACACATGCCCTTTATTTAAGTTTTACACATTTATCCAGTGTGATGTTTAAGCATTACCTATGTTCTATTCATTTTCAATTATACCAGTTTGAATTGCAATATTTGATGGGTGTTAAGCCTGTTGTCGGTAACATTGCCTTCTATTTTATATCTGCGTTTGGACTCCGTTTGATATTGATTTCCCGCGATGTAAAAAACATGCAAAAAAAATAGCAACTGGCACTTAGCACTATGTCAATAGGTTAATACCAAAAAATGATATCAAATGACTATAAAATGATTATAAAACATCCCTCAATGATAATATAACAGCATGGAACAACAAAAATTATAGATATGTGATGACCCACAAGTATAGGGGATCTATCGTAGTCCTTTCGATAAGTAAGAGTGTCGAACCCAACGAGGGGCAGAAGGAAATAACAAGCAGTTTTCAGTAAGGTATTCTCTGCAAGCACTGAAATTATCGGTAACAGATAGTTTTGTGATAAGGTAATTCGTAACGGATAACAAGTAACAAAAGTAAACAAGGTTCAACAAGGTAGCCCAATCCTTTTTGTAGCAAAGGAAAATCCTGGACAAACTCCTATATAATGGAAAGCGCTCCGGAGGACACATGCATGGGAATTATCGTCAAGCTAGTTTTCATCATGCTCATATGATTCGCGTTTGTTACTTTGATAATTTGATATGTGGGTGGACCGATGCTTGGGTACTGCCCTTCCATGGACAAGCATCCCACTTATGATTAACTCCCCTCGGAAGCATCTGCAACTTCGAAAGAAGAATTAAGGTAAACCTAACTATAGCATGAAACATATGGATCCAAATCAGCCCCTTACGAAGCAACGCATAAAGTAGGGTTTAAGCTTCTGTCACTCTAGCAACCCATCATCTACTTATTACTTCCCAATGCCTTCCCCTAGGCCCAAACAATAGTGAAGTTTCATGTAGTCGACATTCACATAACACCACTAGAGGAAAGACAACATACATCTCATCAAAATATCGAACGAATACCAAATTCACATGACTACTTATAACAAGACTTCTCCAATGTCCTCAGGAACAAACGTAACTACTCACAAATCATATTCGTGTTCATAATCATAGGGGTATTAATGTGCATAAAGGATCTGAACATATAATCTTCCACCGAATAAACCAACTAGCATCAACTACAAGGAGTAATCAACACTACTAGCAACCCACAGGTACCAATCTGAGGTTTTGAGACAAAGATCGGATACAAGAGATGAACTAGGGTTTGAGAGGAGATGGTGCTGGTGAAGATGTTGATGGAGATTGACCCCCTCCCGATGAGAGGATCGATGGTGATGATGATGGTGAAGATTTCCCCCTCTCGCAGGGATGTTTCCCTGGCAGAACAGCTTCGCCGGAGCCCTGGATTGGTTCCGCCAAGGTTCTGCCTCGAGATGGCGGCGCTTCGTCCCGAAAGCTTCCTTCTAATTTTTTTTCTAGGTCAAAAGACACCTTACACCAGAAGATGGGCATCGAGGGGCTTCCAGGTGGCCCACGAGGCAGGGGGCGCGCCCTCCACCCTCGTGGACAACGGCTGGCCCCCCTCTGGTCTTTCTTCGCTCAATATTTTTAATATATTCCAAAACTAACTTTCGTGGAGTTTCGGGACTTTTGGAGTTGTGCAGAATAGGTCTCTAATATTTGCTCCTTTTCCAGCCCAGAATTCCAGCTGCCGGCATGCTCCCTCTTCATGTAAACCTTGTAAAATAAGAGAGAAAAGGCATAAGTATTGTGACATAATGTGTAATAATAGCCCATAATGCAATAAATATCGATATAAAAGCATGATGCAAAATGGACGTATCAACTCCCCCAAGCTTAGACCTCGCTTGTCCTCAAGCGGAAATTATGTCCACATGTTTAGAGATAGAAGTGTCGATAAAATAAAATACGGACATGAGGGCATCATGATCATTCTTAGAATAGCAACATATATATATTGTCATATGATTTCTTATGATGAAGAAACAATCTATTCACAATGTAAAGTTTGAATCAGAAACTTCATTGAAAAACTAGAAAACTATAATCTTAGTCATTGAAGCAATTGCAATTTATCATAACATCGAAAAGAGTCAATATAAGAGCTTTTCAACAAGTCCACATACTCAACTATCATTTAGTCTTTCACAATTGCTAACACTCACGCAATACTTATGGGTATGAAGTTTTAATAGGACACAGAGAAAGATAGGGGCTTATAGTTTTGCCTCCCAACATTTTACCTCAAGGGTAATCACAACAATAATGCTTTATGAAAACCCACATCCAATTGGATATATATATATGTGTATATATATCATGATCTTTCCAACACATAGTCCTTGCCAATGGATAAAGTGTAAAAAGGAAAGGTGAGGATCACCATGACTCTTGTATAAGGTATAAGACAAAAATAAAAGATAGGCTCTTCGCGGAGGGAAGCAGAGGTTGCCATGTGCTTTTATAGTTGGACGCACAAAATCTTAATGCAAAAGAATGTCATTTTATATTGCCACTTATGATAGGGACCTTTATTATGCAGTCCATCATTTTTATTTCTTCCATATCACAAGCTCGTATAAAGCTTATTTTCTCCACACTAATAGGTCATACATATTTAGGGAGCAATTTTCATTGCTTGCAACAATGACAACTTACTTGAAGGATCTTACTCAATCCGTAGGTAGATATGGTGGACTCTCATGGCAAAACTGGGTTTAAGGATATTTGGAAGCACAAGTAGTATCTCTACTTGGTGCAAAGAATTTGACTAGCATGAGGGGGAAAGTCAAGTTCAACATGTTGGATGATCCATGCCAATATAATTTATTTCGGATATAAGAAAACATAACCCATTACGTTGTCTTCTTTGTCCAACATAAACTTTTTAGCATGTCACATTTTAATGAGTTCTCACAATCATAAAAGATGTCCAAGATAGTATATTTATATGTGAAAACCTCTCTTTCTTTATTACTTCCTATTAATTGCAATGATGACCAAACATATGTTTGTCAACTCTCAACAACTTTTATTCATCATACTCTTTATATGTGAAGTCATTACTCTCCATAAGATCAATATGATCTCTTTATTTCTTTTTGTTCTTTTTTTCATTTTATTCCCTCAAGATCATAGCAAGATAACCAAGCCCTCGAGTCAAGACTAATCTTTATTATATATAGCTCACGGACTCGATTACATATATAAGGATCAACACAAAAACTCAAAGCTAGATCATACTAAACTTTATTCTACTAGATGGATCAAACTAAGAAAAACGGTAAAGATAGAAGTATGATGGTGATACGATACCGGGGCACCTCCCCCAAGCTTGGCAGTTGCCAAGGGGAGTGCCCATACCCATGTATTTATGTCTCTTTCTTCGAAGGTGGTGATGATGGGGTTGTTGATGACGTAGTCTTGTTCCTTAATTTGCGGTTGAGGATAGAATTTTGCTCCCTTAGGTCATCGATCTCCTGCTCAAGGCTTAATATCTTTCTGCATAGTTCCTGTTTGTTGTCCTGCAAGAGGCGAAAGGGGATAAACTTGATCTTAGGTTTCTTTGCTCTATCAGGGAGGCTTGACTTTTTGAACTCCACATGCATGTCCCCAGGTTGAGGTAATGGGACTTCATCTTCATCTGAGCTCGTCTCCTCCTTTCCCCTAGGATCATAGTCTTCTTCTTCCTCCATGGTCGAACCACAATGCTCCAAGTCCCCGTAGACCCTAGGGTCTGCAAGGTAATCAGCCACATAGCTTTCTTCCTCCGAATCTTGGGATGACATATTGCTCTAATCTGCGACAGAAACGACTCAAAACAAAAACAGAGGATTTTGTCATGGTACGATGGTTAAAACCTTCGGGAGATTATATAATGAATTTTTACGAACCAGAAGAAGTATCATGCAAGAAAATGGAGTCTGGAGGACACGCGAGGTGCCCTCGAGGCAGGGGGCATACCCAGGGGGCTAGGGCACGCCCTCCACCCTCGTGGATGCCTCGTGTCCTTTCCAGACTACTTCTTATTTTCCTATTTTCTTAAGTATTCCAAAATGGAGAAAAATTGTTGTTAGAACTGTTTTGGAGTCGATTTACTTACCGTACCTCATACCTATTCCTTTTTGGAGTCTGAAACGTTATGGAAAGTGTCCCTTATGTACTCCTCCGAGGTTACGGTGTCAATAACATTGGTTTCAACATTTATGGGATTACCTGAGATGTAATGTTAGATTCTTTGACTGTTCACCACCTTCGGATTTGTACCTTCGAAGTTGTTGATTTTTATGGCACCGGAACGATAGACCTCCTCGATAACGTAAGGACCTTCCCATTTAGAGAGGAGTTTTCCTGCAAAAAATCTTAAATGAGAGTTGTATAACAAAACATAATCACCTACATTAAACTCATGCTTTTGTATCCTTTTGTCATGCCATCTTTTAACTTTTTCTTTAAATAGTTTGGCATTCTCATAGGTCTGGGTTCTCCACTCATCAAGTGAGCTTATGTCAAATAGTCTCTTCTCACCAGCAAGTTTGAAATCATAATTGAGCTCTTTAATGGCCCAATATGCCTTATGTTCTAGTTCGAGAGGTAAGTGACATTCTTTTCCATAAACCATTTTATACGGAGACATACCCATAGGATTTTTATATGCAGTTCTATAGGCCCATAATGTATCATCAAGTTTCTTGGACCAATTCTTTCTAGATCTATTAACAGTCTCTTGCAAAATTAATTTAATCTCTCTATTACTCAGTTCTACTTGACCACTAGACTATGGGTGGTATGGAGATGCAATTCTATGATTAACATCATACTTAGCAAGCATTTTATGAAAAGCACCATGAATAAAAGGTGAACCACCATCAGTCATTAAGTATCTAGGGACTCCCAACCTCGGAAAAATAAGTTCTTTAAGCATCTTAGTAGAGGTGTTATGATCAGCACTACTAGCTAGAATAGCTTCTACCCACTTAGTAACGTAATCAACAGCAACTAAAATATGTGTACACCCATTAGAGGAAGGAAATGGTCCCATAATCAAAGCCCCAAACATCTAATGGTTCAATAACAAGTGAATAGTTCATAGGCCTTTCTTGACATCTACTAATATTACCAATTCTTTGACATTCATCACAAGACAAGACAAACTTACGGGCCTCTTTGAAAAGAGTAGGCCAATAAAACCCGGATTGCAATACCTTATGTGCAGTTCTATCTCCAGCGTGGTGTCCAACATAAGCCTCGGAGTGACACTTTGCGTAGGATCTATGCATGT
Organism: Triticum urartu; assembly: GCF_003073215.2. Lineage (NCBI taxonomy): Eukaryota > Viridiplantae > Streptophyta > Magnoliopsida > Poales > Poaceae > Triticum > Triticum urartu. The sequence goes on along the minus strand of NC_053026.1, from coordinate 436,791,394 downwards.
TCATGCTCAGGTACACAACGTCTAATAACACCATCTACTCCTTCTTTATAAAGGTGTGGGTCATCCCTGAAGTAATGTCTCAAATCATAGAAAAACTTTTTCTATTGCTGGTATGTGAAAGTAGGTGGTATAAATTTAGCAACAATGTAATTACCATAATCAGCATACCATGGAGCAGTACGAGAAGCTTTTATGACAGCTAATTGTTCATCAGGAAAACTATCATCAATAGGGAGTGGGTCATCAAGAACATTTTCTAACCTAGACAAGTTGTGTGCAATGGGGTTCTCAGCTCCCTTCCTACCAATAATATGCAAATCAAATTCTTGTAGCAAGAAAACCCAACTAATAAGTCTATGTTTAGCATCTTTCTTTTCCATAAGGTATTTAATAGCAGCATGATCAGTGTGAACAGTTACTTTAGAATCATACAATATAAGGTCTGAACTTATCACAAGCAAATACAACTGCTAAAAATTCTTTTTCAGTAGTAGCATAATTTCCCTGGGCACTGTCTAGAGTTTTACTAGCATATTGGATAACATGTAATTTATTATGAACTCTTTGCCCTATAATAGCACCTACAACATAGTCACTAGCATCACACATAATTTCAAAGGGTAAATTCCAATCAGGTGGCTGAACAATTGGTGAAGAAATCAAGGCTTTCTTAAGTATTTCAAATGCTTCTACACAATCATCATCAAAGACAAAAGGAACATCTTTTTGTAAGAGATTAGTGAGAGGCCTAGAAATTTTTGAGAACTCTTCAATGAACCTCCTATAAAAACCGGCATGACCAAGGAAACTTTTTCTACCTTCAATGTCCTTCGGACATGGCATCTTTTCAATAGCATCAACTTTAGCTTTATCACCTTCAATACCTCTTTCAGAAATTGTATGCCCCAAGACAATACCTTCATTAACCATAAAGTGGCACTTCTCCCAATTCAAGACAAGATTATTTTCTTCACATCTCTGCAAAACTCGATCAAGGTTGCTTAAGAAATCATCAAAAAAAGTTCCATACACGGAGAAATCATCCATGAAAACCTCAACAATCTTTTCACAAAAGTCAGAGAATATAGCAGTCATACATCTTTGAAAGGTAGCAGGTGCATTACATAAACCAAAAGGCATACATCTATAAGCAAAGGTACCGAAAGGGCAAGTAAAAGTGGTATTTTCCTGATCCTCTTTCGACACGGGTATTTGAGAGAAACCAGAATAACCGTCTAGAAAGCAAAATATGTATGTTTGGATAATATTTCTAGCATTTGATCAATAAAAGGTAAAGGGTAATGATCCTTTCTAATAGCTTTATTTAATTTGCATAAATCAATTACCATTCTATAACCTGTAACAATTCTTTGTGGAATAAATTCGTCTTTATCATTAGGAACAACAGTAATACCTCCCTTCCTGGGACACAATAGAGAGGAGTTACCCACTGACTATCAGCAACATGATAAATTATACCTGGCTCCAGAAGCTTTAATATTTCATTTCTTACCACTTCTTTCATCTTAGGATTTAACCGTCGTTGGTGATCAACAACCGGTTTAGCGTCTTTCTCCAATTTTATTTTGTGCTGGCATAGAGTGGGACTAATGCACTTAAGATCATCAAGAGTATATCCAATAGCAGCACGATGCTTCTTTAGAGTTTTCAATAATTTCACTTCTTCCTGCTCTGAAAGCTTAGCACTAATAATAACAGGATATATCTTCTTTTCATCAAGATAAGCATATTTAAGAGTATCAGGTAATGGTTTAAACTCAAACACGGGACACCCCTGGGTGGAGGAGGATCCCCTAGAATTTCAACAGGCAAGTTGTGTTTCAAAATAGGTCCCTGTTTAAAGAATACTTTATCTATTTCCCTTCTTTCATTCATAAACATATCATTTCCATGGTCTGGCAAATATTGTTCTAAAGGATCGTTCGGAGGCACGGCAATAGAAGCAAGACCAATAATTTCATATTTACTAGGCAATTCTTTATCATGGGGTTGTCTATGAAATTTAGCAAAATTAAAATCATGAGACATATCCCCTAAACCAACAGTAACAATATCCTTTTCGCAGTCTAACTTAGCATTAACAGTATTCAAGAAGGGTCTACCAAATATAATGGGACAAAAGTCATCTTGTGGGGAAGCAAGAACAAGAAAATCAGTAGGATATTTAATTTTCCCACATAAGACTTCAACATCTCTAACAATCCCAACTAGTGAAATAGTATCTCTATTGGCAAGCTTAATAGTAACATCAATATCTTCTATCTCAGCAGGTGCAATATCATGCATAATTTCTTTATATAAAGTATAAGGTATTGCATTGACACTAGCACCCATATCACATAAGCCATGATAACAATGATCTCCTATTTTAACAGAAACAATAGGAATGCCAACAACAGGTCTATGTTTATTTTACGTATCGGGTCTAGCAATTCTAGCAGCTTCATCACAGAAGTAAATAACATGCCCATCAATATTATCGACCAAGAGATCCTTAACCATAGCAATACTAGGTTCAACTTTAATTTGCTCAGAGGGTGTAGGTGTTCTAGCATTACTCTTACGAACCACAATTGAAGCTTTAGCATGATCCTTTATTCTAACAGGGAAAGGTGGTTTCTCAATATAAGTGGTAGGAACAATAGGATCAACATTATAAGTGATAGTCTTTTCTTCAACTTTAATAGGTTCGACTACTTTTAGTTCAATGGGAGGATTATATTTAAACCACTTCTCCTTAGGGAGATCAACATTAGTAGCAAATGATTCACAGAAAGAAGCTACTATCTCAGAGTCAAGTCCATATGTAGTGCTAAATTCATGAAAAGCATCAGTATCCACAAAAGATTTAACGCAATCAAACTTAGGTGTTATACCTGACTCCTTACATTCGTCGAGTTCCCAATCTTCGGAGTTGTGTTTAATTCTTTCCAATAAATCCCATCTGAATTCAATAGTCTTCATCATAATAGAACCAGTACAAGAAGTATTGAGCATGGAGCGATTATTGAGAGAAAGCCGAGCATATTTTTTTGAATAATAACTTCTCTTGAGAGCTCATGATTCGGGCATGAATATAACATTGACTTAAGCCTCCCCCAAGATTGAGCGATGCTTTCTCCTTCGCGAGGCCAAAAATTATATATGTAATTATGATCACGATGAACAAGACGCATAGGATAAACCTTCTGATGAAATTCCAATTTCAATCGTTTGTAGTTCCGTGATCCCATATCATCATATAGCATATACCATGTCAATGCCTCTCCCTTCAAAGCTAAAGGGAAGTCCTTCTTCTTGATAACATCATCGGGCATACCTGCAAGCTTAAATAATCCACAAACTTCATCCACATAGATTAAGTGTAAATCGGGATGCAATGTTCCATCTCCTGCAAAAAGATTAGCTAGCAGTTTCTCTATCATACCCAAAGGAATTTCAAAGTAAACATTTTCAGTAGGTTTAGTAGGTTGAGGAGCAACTCTTTGCTCTACTGGTCGGGGTGAAGATACCCCGAACAAGCCCCTCAAAGGATTATGTTCCATAGTAACAAGTGATAGTAAATTTCAGCACACTATATAAATTTTTCCTTACCAAAGGCGCTTCACTACGCGGCAACAGCGCCAGAAAAGAGTCTTGATGACCCACAAGTTTAGGGGATCTATCGTAGCCTTTTCGATAAGTAAGAGTGTCGAACCCAATGAGGAGCAGAAGGAAATGATAAGCAATTTTCAGTAAGGTATTCTCTGCAAGCACTGAAATTATCGGTAACAAATAGTTTTGTGATAAGATAGTTTGTAATGAGTAACAAGTAATGCAAGTAAATACGGTGCAGCAGGATGGCCCAATCCTTTTTGTTGCAAAGGAAAAGCCTCGACAAATTCTTATATAAAGGAAAGCGCTCCCGAGGACACATGGGAATTATCGTCAAGCTAGTTTTCATCACGTTCATATGATTCACGTTCGGTACTTTGATAATTTGATATTTGGGTGGACCGGGGCTTGGGTACTTCCTGTCCTTGGACAAGCATCCCACTTATGATTAACCCCTATTGCAAGCATCCGCAATTACAACAGAAGCATTAAGGTAAACCTAACCATAGCATGAAACATATGGATCCAAATCAGCCCCTTACGAAGCAACGCATAAACTAGGGTTTAAGCTTCTGTCACTCTAGCAACCCATCATCTACTTATTACTTCCCAATGCCTCCCTCTAGGCCCAAAAAATGGTGAAGTGGAATGTAATTGATGTTCACATAACACCACTAGAGGAAAGACAGCATACATCTCATCAAAATATCGAACGAATACCAAATTCACATGACTACTTATAACAAGACTTCTCCAATGTCCTCAAGAACAAATGTAGCTACTCATAAATCATATTCATGGTCATAGTTAGAGGGGTATTAATGTGCATAAAGGATCTGAACATATAATCTTCCATCAAATAAACCAACTAGCATCAACTACAAGGAGTAATCAACACTACTAGCAACCCACATGTACCAATCTGAGGTTTTGAGACAAAGATCGGATACAAGAGATAAACTAGGGTTTGAGAGGAGATGGTGCTAGTGAAGATGTTGATGGAGATTGACCCCCTCCCGATGAGAGGATCGACGGTGATGACGATGGTGACGATTTCCCCCTCTCGCAGGGATGTTTCCCTGGCAGAATAGCTCCGCCGGAGCCCTAGATTGGTTCCGCCAAGGTTCTGCCTCGAGACGGCGGCGCTTCGTCCTGAAAGCTTCCTTCTGATTTTTTCCAGGGCAAAAGACACCTTATACTAGAAGATGGGCATCGGGGGGCTTCCAGGTGGCCGACGAGGCAGGGGGCGCGCCCAGGGGGTAGGGCACGCCCTCCACCCTCGTGGACAGTGGGTGGGCCCCCTCTGGTGCTTTCTTCGCCCAATATTTTTAATATATTCCAAAACTAACTTTCATGGAGTTTTAGGACTTTTGGAGTTGTGCAGAATAGGTCTCTAATATTTGCTCCTTTTCCAGCTGAGAATTCCAGTTGCCGGCATTCTCCCTCTTCATGTAAACCTTGTAAAATAAGAGAGAAAAGGCATAAGTATTGTGACATAATGTGTAATAAAATCCCATAATGCAATAAATATCAATATAAAAGCATGATGCAAAATGGACGTATCAATACGTTGGAGACATATCAGCATCCCCAAGCTTAGTTCCTGCTCGTCCTCGAGTAGGTAAATGATAAAAACAGAATTTTTGATGTGGAATGCTGCCTAACATGTCATCTTATATTCTTTTCCTATAGCATGGACATTTGTACTTTTATATGGTTCAAAGTAATAGTCTAGTTTTGACATGAGACTTAAATACTCAAGCATATCAACAAGCAAACATGTCTTTCAAAATATCAACGCCAAAATAAGTTATCCCTAGCCCATCATGCTCAACCATTGATCCATTCATGAAACGCACTCGCATATTAGCTAGACCCAATGCTCAAGTACGATCATAGTAACCCCTAGTTGGTGCTTTATAAGAGAAGATGGAGATTCAAATTAAAAATAAAAATTGCATAAAGTAAAAGAAAGGCCCTTCGCGGAGGGAAGTAGGTATTTGTAGAGGTGCCAAAGCTCAAAGCAAAAAACATAGAGATAAAAACATTTTGGGAGGCATGATTTTCCTGTCAATGAGAATGATCAAGTAGTTCCCAATACTTTCCATGCTAGATATATTATAGGCGGTTCCCAATCAGAAATTAAATTTTATTCCTTTTTCAACCATACTTTCACTTTTCATGGCTAGCCGTATCCACGGGTGCCTTCCATACCAACACTTTCCAAGGAATTTATTATTTGACAACATAAAGTAAATTCATTTTTCATTTCGGGACTGGGCATCCCTAATACCTTTGAATTACTCTCGTGCAATGACAAGTGAATAAACACTCATTCTGAGAATAACATATCTAGCATGGAAATATATTAGCCACCCCCTACTGATTCATGAGAGGGACAAGCACACAAAAGAGAAATTTATTTTGAAAATTAGAGATGGCACATTGCTTAGAACGCCACGGAAATACCGCATGTAGGTAGGTATGGTGGACTCATGTGGCAAAATTGGTTTAAAGGATTTTGGATGCACAAGTAGTGATCATACTTAGTGCAAAATGAAGGCTAGCAAAAGATTGAGAAGCGACCAACCAAGAAACGAATAATCTCATAAGCGAGCATCAAGCATAATTATCACCGAATAATACACCACAAATAGGATGTAATTTCATTGCATAACTATTGACTTTCATGCTTGCATAGGGAATCACAAACCTTAACACCAATATTCTTACTAAAGCATAATTACTCATCAACATGACTCACATATCACATCATCATGTCCCAAAACTATACAAGGAATCAAGTTTATTTTGTCCAATGATCTTCATGAAAGTTTTTATTATATCCTTCTTGGATATCTATCACTTTGGAACTAATTTTCATGTGTTGCTTTTGATAAGCTCAAACAAATATAAGTGAAGATCATGAGCATAATATGTCTTTATCCCAAATTAATTTAACTGAAGCAAGAGAGAATTTCTTAAAAAAATTACTAACTCTCAAATAAATCTAAGTGAAGCATAAGATCATTTCTTCAAAAATACTGAAGCACACCGTGCTAAAAAAGATATAAGTCAAGCACTAGAGCAATTCCTTGGCTCATAAAGATTTAAGTGGAGCATAGAGAGCAATTCTAACAAGTCATGGCATAATTTTGGCTCTCTCAAATAGGTGTGTCCAGCAAGGATTCAAGACTTGAAAAAACAAAGCAAGCAAAGACTCATATCATACAAGACGCTCCAAGTAAAACTCATAGTATGTGACGAATAAAAATATAGTTCCGAGTAAAATACCGACGCTCGTTAGAAGAAAGACGGTATGCCACTCGGGCATCCCAAAGCTTAGTTGCTTGCTTCTCTTTGGATAATATCTTGGGATGCCATGGGCATCCCCAAGCTTAGGCTCTTCTTACCCCTTATTCCTTCATCCATCGTAACATCACCCAAAACTTGAAAACTTCAATCACACAAAACTCAACAAAACCTTCGTGAGATTCGTTAGTATAAGAAAGCAAATCACTACTATAAGTACTATTGCAACATATTCATATTTTATTCCTGCATTATATATACTGTATTCCAACTTTTCTATGGCAAAAACTCTTCAAAGAAAACCATAGAATCATCAAAACAAGCACACAACTCAAAGAAAACAGAATCTGTCAAAAACAGAACAATCTTTAGCAATCTGGATATTTCGAGTACTTTTGTAAATCCAAAAATTCTGAAAAATTAGGAAAATCTTAGCAATTTGCATATCAATGTTCTTCAAAACGAATTGGTATTTTATCACGCATCTGTTAAAAATGAGAATTATTTTTGTGAGCGCAAAAGTTTCTGTTTTTCAGCAAGATCAAGTCAACTATCACCCAAGAAGATCCTAAAGGCTTTACTTGGCACAAACAGTAACTAAAACACAATCATAACAGTATAATAATTGTGCTAACACTCATGAGTAGAAAGAAAAAAGCAAAAATAAATTTTATTCATTGGGTTGCCTCCCAACAAGCGCTATCGTTTTACGCCCCTAGCTAGGCATAAAGCAAGGATCTAAGTATTGTCATCTTTGTTTCTAGATCCATAAGATGCCATCATTATTGATTCATAAGGTGGCCTAATTATTGTTCTAGGTAAGTGTTCCACACCCTTCCTTAGTGGAAATTGAAATCTAATATTGCCTTCTTTCATATCAATCATGGCACCAATAGTACGTAAAAACGATCTACCAAGAATAATTGGACAACACGGATTGCAATCAATATCAAGAACAATAAAATATATGGGCACATAATTCCTATTTGAAAGAATAAGAACATCATTAATTCTTCCCATAGGCATTTTAATAGTATAATCCACCAAGTGCAAATTTAAAGAACACTCATCAATATCGGTATGACCGAGCACATCACATAAAGATCTTGGAATTGTAGAAACACTAGCACCCAAGTCACATAAAGCAAAACACTCATATTTTTAATCTTGACTTTGATAGTAGGTTCCCACTTATCATGCAATTTTCTAGGAATTGAAAAATTCTAATTCTAATTTTTCTTCCAAAGCTTTCATCAAAGCATCGACAATATGTTTAGTAAAAGCTTTATTTTGTTCATAAGCATGGGGTGAATTCATCATGGATTGCAACAAAGAAATACAATCAATCAAAGAGCAACTATCATAATTAAAGTCTTTGTAATCCAAAAGAGTGGGCACATCACTAGTTAATGTTTTGACATCTTCAAACCCAATTTTATCAATTTTCTCAACAAGATTTTCACCCTCCGAATTATCCGGACGCCTTCTAGCTAAAGTTGACTCTTCTCCAGTCCCTTTATCATCAATTTTAATTTTACTAAACAAGGAATCAATAGAAGAAACACCAATCATTTTAAGATCTTTATCACTTTTATGAAAGCAATCACGAGAAAATGCTTTTTCTAAAAAATATCTTCTAGCTCTAAGCATAGAGGTTCTTTTCTTACTTTTATCCATAAAAACATAAAGAGCTTTAATTGATTCCTCAACCTTAGGCACTAAAATTTTCATCTTGATATTTTCTACATCATGTGAAATTCTATCAACACTTCTAGACAAATCATCAATCTTATTCAACTTTTCTTCCATTGTAGCATTGATAACCTTTTGAGTGTTGATAAATTATTTAATATTATTCTCAAGATGAGAGGTGTTCCTATTATTATAAGAAGGATTACCATAGGAATTACCAAAAATATTAGAGAAATTACTAGAAAAAGTCCTAGTATTAAAATTACATCTATAAGCATTGTTATTGAAATTGTTTCCCGAGATAAATTTCACATCTACGGCATCACTATTTTGCTCAATCAAAGTAGACATAGGCACATCATTAAAATAAATAGGAGCACTTTTATTAGCAACCAATTTCATAAGAGCATCAACTTTTTCACTCAAAGAAGAAATTTCTTCAACCGAATTAACTTTTTTACTAGTAGGAGCTCTTTCGGTATACCATTGTGAATAATTTGCCATAATATTATCAAGCAATTTGGTGGCTTCACCCAAAGTAATTTCCATAAAAGTACCATCCGCGGCGGAATCTAAAATATTACGAGAAACAAAATTCTACCCCGCATAAAAAATTTATATGATCATCCAAAGATTTCACCCATGAGTTGTGCAATTCCTTAGCATCATTTTCATCCTTTCCCAAGATTGTGAAACATGCTCATGTTCAAGTTTCTTGAAATTCATAATCTAGGTTCTAAGGAAATAATTTTTGCGGGCGGAAAATATTTAGTAATAAAAGCATCTTTGCACTTATCCCAAGAATCGATACTATTGCAAGGCAAAGAAGAAAACCAAATTTTTGCATGATCTCGCAAATAAAGAGGAAATAATTTCATCTTCACAACATCATTGTCCACATCTTTTTCTTTTGCATATCGCATAATTCGACGGATGTGTTAAGATGGGACACGGCATCCTCATTAGGAGTACCAGAAAATTGATCTTTCGTAACAAGATTCAGTAAAGCGATATGAATATCACAAGACTCCGCACTAGTGGAGAGAGGAGCAATTGGAGTGCCAATAAAATCATTGTTGTTGGTATTGGAGAAATCACACAACTTGGTGTTCTCTTGAGTCATTGTGACTACGCAACAAGATTGCACTAAAACAGATCCGGCAAGAAAAACAACGAACGAAAAATAGGGTGAATAAAACGGCAAATTTTTGTGAAGTGGGGAGAGGAAAACGAGAGGCAAATAGCAAATAATGTAAATTGCGAGGAGATGAGATTTGTGATTAGGAACCTGGTAGATGTTGATGATGTCTCCCCGACAATGGCGCGAGAAATTCCTTTTGATGTCTACTAGAACTACATCAGTATTTCCCCAAAGAGGAAGGGATGATGCAGTACAACAACCTTAGGTATTTCCCTCAGTGATGAGACCAAGGTTATCGAACCAGTACGAGAACCATGCAACACTATGTGAACGGCACATGCACACAAATAACAAATATGTAGGCGTCCTGGGAACAGGGGTTCCCAGGCTTGCCTACCTGCGGCCCGCGGCATGGCTAAGCTAGCAGGCCGTACGGCCCACCTTCATTAACAAGGCATCCAAGACCCTCGCGAGGGGCCAAGCCTCGCGAGGCGGATGACACAAGACCTCCTCTGGAGCAGCCTAGTCAGGAAGGCTCACGAGGAGCGGAGATATCAAGGCGAGGTGAACCTCACCAGGCTCTCGTGACGTGAGCCACGAGGATCGACACTAGGCGGGCGCCAGCGCGCACAATGTCCTTGTTTCCTCTTTGGTGCTAAGGAAACCAGCACAGGCGAGGAGTACCGAGGCATCAGGCAAAGGTTACCATTTGGGTGCAACAAGACCAAGACCAGAAGGACGGCAAGATGGAGGTCATCGTGGAGCCCAAGACGACGTCACCACCAGAGCCTTTGGCACGCGAAGACCACTTTTGTCAGGATAGCTTGTACTAGCTGTCCCCCTTCAAATTTGCCCGCCATTGTTGGCTCCCTTCCCGCTCAAGATTTGGGAAGAGGACCAGTGGCTCTATAAGTAGGACTAGCCACTACCATAGGCAAAGGGGACGAGATATTAGATCACTCTCACCCACACAAGTTAGCCCAGCACAAGAACACCTCAACCTCAGGAGGCTGTTCTTCCCATTGTATTGTTCATCATCATCCCAAGAGCCAATCCACCACCACCACACTAGAGTAGGGTATTACACCACAACGGTGGCCCGGACTAGTATAAATCTTGTGTCTTTCCATGCTACGAGTTCGTCGAGTTCGTCTGCGAGATCTTAGCTAGTTAGGGCGTAGATCGGTGGGAGGAAAAGACTTCGCGCGCACCCCAGTGTTTGAACCTTAAGGGTTTGCCAGAACCCCACATCCGACATTTGGCGCGCTAGGTAGGGGTGCGCCGTAGCTTTCCTTCCATCAGTTCGTCGCTCCGTCGCTGCATCGTCTCCATGGCGGATGCTCGCCGTGCTCGAGCTGAGCGTCGGGCTGCCCTCACCGCCCTCGTCGCTCAGACGGCTCCCATCGGCGGGCCGCCATGTCGTTCTCTCTCTCCCGCCGCCAACACTGCCACCGGCCCGGTGGGGAACGAGCAGCAAGCATCTTCGATGCATCCTTCAGTGCGGCAAGACGGCCACACCGCCACTCCATCACTGGCCCCAGCCGGATCTTCGTCTCATGCACACCGCGCTCCCATGGAGGCGCGGGCCGCACTCATCGCCGCAAATGAGCTCCTACGCTACCGCCCAGTCGACGACCTCTACGAGGAGTGGCTTGACTGCGTCGCCGAGCTCGTCCGCGCCACAGGGGGCTCCCCAGTGTCGTCCCTCTCTCGGCCTCACCCTCAGCTAGCCACGGGCAACGAGGCCCGAGGCGTGCCTCCACCACCCCAGCCCAAAGACGGCGCCTTGGCACCAAGGCGTGCGGCCCCGCGGTGCGATCCGCCACGACCGATGCCCGCACGCGAAGAGAGAAGCTACCAAGAAATCCCAAGGCCGCGAGAAGCTGCACCAGCACTTCCCGCGCCGCCTCGTCAAGACCGTGCGCCGCTTGTGGCAGCACCGCGCGGACCTCGACAAGACCAAGCTCCACCCGCAAGGCGGCCCCCAGTAACCACGGCCGGCTGCCGCGCCTTCACCCCCGAGCTGCGCCGCTTCGCCTGGCCCGGCAAGTTCAAGCCGGATCTACCTCCTCGCTATGACGGCACCGCCGACCCCGCAAAGTTCATGCAGCTCTACGAGCTAAGCATCGAAGCAGCCAACGGCGACGAGAAAGTCATGGCGAACTGGTTTCCCATGGCTCTCAAGGATGGGGCCCGCACCTGGCCCCTGAACCTGCAGCACAGCTCGATCTCCTCCTGGGATGAGATGCGCGACCGCTTCATCGCTGCTACGTCTTAAGCTTGCGTTGGTTTTCCCCGAAGAGGAAGGGATGATGCAGCGGAGTAGCGTAAGTATTTCCCTCAGTTTTTGAGAACCAAGGTATCAATCCAGTAGGAGGCCATGCTGAAGTCCCTCGTACCTGCACAAAACGGTAGCTACTCGCAACCAACGCGATTAGGGGTTGTCAATCCCTTCACGGTCACTTACGAGAGTGAGATCTGATAGATATAATATTTTTGGTATTTTTGGTATAAAGATGCAAAGTAAAAAGTAAAGGCAAAGTAAAAAAAGCAAAGCAAGATTAAAGTGATGGAGATTGCTATGATGAGAATAGACCCGGGGGCCATAGGTTTCACTAGTGGCTTCTCTCAAGAGCATAAGTATTCTACGGTGGGTGAACAAATTACTGTTGAGCAATTGACAGAATTGAGCATAGTTATGAGAATATCTAGGCATGATCATGTATATAGGCATCACGTCCGTGACAAGTAGACCGAAACGATTCTGCATCTACTACTATTACTCCACTCATCGACCGCTATCCAGCATGCATCTAGAGTATTAAGTTAAAAACAGAGTAATGCCTTAAGCAAGATGACATGATGTAGAGAGATAAATTCATGCAATATGAAATAAACCCCATCTTGTTATCCTAGATGGCAACGATGCAATACGTGCCTTGCTGCCCCTTCTGTCACTGGGAAAGGACACCGCAAGATCGAACCCAAAGGTAAGCACTTCTCCCATGGCAAGAACTACCAATCTAGCTGGCCAAACCAAACGGATAATTCGAAGAGACTTGCAAACATAACCAATCATACATAAAAGATTTCAGAGAAGATTCAAATATTATTCATAGATAGACTTGATCATAAACCCACAATTCATCAGTCTCAACAAACACACCGTAAAAAGAAGATTACATCGAATAGATCTCCACAAGAGAGGGGGAGAACTTTGTATGGAGATTCGAAGAGAGAGAAGAAGCCATCTATCTACTAACTATGGACCCGAAGGTCTGAGGTAAACTACTCACACTTCATCGGAGGGGCTAGGATGATGTAGAAGCCCTCCGTGATGACGGCCCTCTCCGGTGGAGCTCCGGAACAGGCCCCAAGATGGGATCTCGTGGATACAGAAAGTTGCGGCGGTGGAATTAGGTTTTTGGCTCCTCTTTTGATTGTTTGGGGGTACGTATGTTATATAGGAGGAAGGAGTACGTCGGTGGAGCACCGAGGGGCCCACGAGGCAGGGGGCGCGCCCCCACCCTCGTGACCTCCTCTTTGACTCCTTGGAGTAGGGTCCAAGTCTCCTGGATCACATTCAGTGAGAAAATCACGTTCCCAAAGGTTTTATTCCGTTTGGACTCCATTTGATATTCTGTTTCTCCGAAACACTGACATAGGCAAAAAAACAGCAATTCTGGGCTGGGCCTCCGGTTAATAGTTAGTCCCAAAAATAATATAAAAGTGGAAAATAAAGCCCAATGTAGTCCAAAACAGTAGATAATATAGCATGGAGCAATCAAAAATTATAGATACGTTGGAGACGTATCAGTTGCCAACTTCCAGGGCACTCGCGACCGCCCGCCGGCCGCGACCGACCTGCGCCGCATCAAGCAACAACCAGGGGAGACCCTCCAGAAGTACATCCAGCGCTTCAACAGCACCCGCCTCAAGATCCCCAAGGTCACGGATGAGGCCATCATCTCCACATTCTCCGACGGCGTCCGTGACGTCAAGATGAAGGAAGAGCTCGCCATCCACGAGGAGCTCTGCACGTCTCAGGAGCTGTTCAACCTGGCGACCAAGTGCGCGAGAGCTGAGGATGGGCGCCTTTCCATCCTTGAGAGCCATAGAGGAGAAGAGGCCGCAGGCATAGAGGAGAAGAAAGCCAAGGCCAAGGACATGAAGCGCAAGGAAGCGGTAGTGCTAGCTGCGGAGCCCGACACCAAACGGGGCAGAGATCAGCATGAGTCATCCAAGAACAGCCAACCATTCTGCGCCTTCCACAACCTGAACACCCACAACACCAGCGACTGCCAAGAGCTTCGAGCCCTACACGAGGGATGCACGGTCGATGCCTTGAGCGCAGCGACCGGGGCTACGGCCGTGGTGGAGGACGAGGAGCCAGATGTTGGGACGACCATGGCCCGCGCCAGGAATGGCGCGACAGGCCTCGTGAGGACCGCTGGCAGGACCATCCTCGCGAGGGGCCCTGGAGGGACCAGCCTCGTGAGGATCGCCCCCAAGGCAACGCCACTCTTCCTCCACTGTCGCCAAGAAGGAACGACGACCATCATCAGGACGAGGGGGCTGGGGGCTTCCAGGAGCCGCGTGCAATCGCCTGCATCTTGGGCGGCGCCCAGGCCCCAGCCTCTCAACGCATCTTCAAACAGTTCGCTCGCGAGGTGAACGCGGCGCTCCCCAAGATTGAGGCCGCGCGCCCGCTCAAGTGGTCCCAGTGCACCATCATTTTCGACTCAGCAGATCAGCTTAAGTGCGCGGCCACCGCCACTGTCCTCCCGATGTTGTGTTCCCCGGTCATCAGCAATGTGCAGGTTCCCAAGACTCTCATCGACGGCCGTGCAGGGCTCAACGTCCTGTCCGTTGACACCTTCGACAACCTCCAAGTGCCATATGAGTAGCTCCTGCCTACCAAACCTTTCTCAGGAGTGACCGACGGCTCCACCACACCGATAGGGCGATTCCGCCTGCCTGTCACCTTCGGCACACGCGACAACTATTGCACCGAGCTCATCGACTACAGTGTCGCGCACATCCGCCTGTTGTACAACGCCATCCTCGGGTATCCAGCCCTAACAAAGTTCATGGCGGTCACCCACCACGGCTACAACGTCCTCAAGATGCCTAGAAGTGGCGGGGTCATCACGGTCCCGTGTGAAGAAAGGGATGTGGTGTGCTCCCTCGAGCGCGCCTTCCAAGCTGCAGCAATCGACGACCCCGATAGAAGAAGTGAGGGCCCTCCGGAGGCCATCTCCAAGAAGAAGGAGATGCGACGTGCAGGACCTCAGGAAGATGGCGTCGCGGCGGGAGCCTCGTCAGGATCAGCGTCTGTCCCAAGGCGCCTCCCTCCATCGCGTAGGAAGGCGCGCCCAGCGCCCTCCTCGGGCAGGGCTCCGTTTGATATTCTGTTTCTCCGAAATACTGAAATAGGCAAAAAAACAGCAATTCTAGGCTGGGCCTCCGGTTAATAGGTTAGTCCCAAAAATAATATAAAAGTGGAAAATAAAGCCCAATATAGTCCAAAACAGTAGATAATATAGCATGGAGCAATCAAAAATTATAGATATGTTGGACACGTATCAGGCATCCCCAAGCTTAATTCCTGCTTGTCCTCGAGTAGGTAAATGATAAAAAGAGAATTTTTGATGCGGAGTGCTACTTGGCATAATTTCAATGCAAATCTTCTTAATTGTGATATGAATATTCAGATTCGAAAGATTCAAGAAAAAAGTTTATATTGACATAAAAATAATAATACTTCAAGCATACTAACAAAGCAATTATGTCTTCTCAAAATATCATGGCCAAAGAAAGTTATCCCTACAAAATCATATAGTCTTGCTATGCTCTATCTTCACCACACAAAGTATTTAAATCATGCACAACCCCGACGACAAGCCAAGCAATTGTTTCATACTCTAACTTTTTCAAAACTTTTTTAATCTTCAAGCAATACATGAGCGTGAGCCATGGATATAGCACTATAGGTGGAATACAATGGTGGTTGTGGAGAAGACAAAAAGGAGAAGATAGTCTCACATCAACTAGGCGTATCAACGGGCTATGGAGATGCCCATCAATAGATATCAATGTGAGTGAGTAGGGATTGCCATGCAACGGATGCACTAGAGCTATAAGTATATGAAAGCTCAAAAAGAAACTAAGTGGGTGTGCATCCAACTTGCTTGCTCATGAAGACCTACGGAAATTTGAGGAAGCCCATCATTGGAATATACAAGCCAAGTTCTATAATGAAAGATTCCCACTAGTATATGAAAATGACATAACGAGAGACTCTCTATCATGAAGATCATGGTGCTACTTTGAAGCACAAGTGTGGTAAAAGGATAGTAACATTGTCCCTTCTCCTCTCTTTTTCTCTTATTTTTTTATTTATATTTTTTTATTTTGGGCCTTTTCTCTTTTTTATGGCCTCTTTTCTTTCTCTTTTTTTGGACTTCTTTGGCCTCTTTTATTTATTTTTCGTTCGGAGTCTCATCCTGACTTATGGGGGAATCATAGTCTCCATCATTGTTTCCTCACTTGGTACAATGCTCTAAAAATGATGATCATCACACTTTTATTTTTCTTACAACTCAACAATTACAACTCGATACTTAGAACAAAATATGACTCTATATGAATGCCTCCGGCGGTGTACCGGGATATGCAATATGACAATGATGAATGTGTCATGATAAACGGAACGGTGGAAAGTTGCATGGCAATATATCTCGGAATGGCTATGGAAATGCCATAATAGGTAGGTATGGTGGCTGTTTTGAGGAAGGTATATGGTGGGTGTATGACACCGGCGAAAGGTGCCGGTATTAGAGAGGCTAGCAAAGGTGGAAGGGTGAGAGTGCGTATAATCCATGGACTCAACATTAGTCATAAAGAACTCATATACTTATTTCAAAAATCTACAAGTTATCAAAGCAAAGTATTACGCGCATGCTCCTAGGGGGATAGATTCGTAGGAAAAGACCATCGCTTGTCCCCGACCGCCACTCATAAGGAATACAATCAATAAATAAATCACGCTCCGACTTCATCACATAACGGTTCACCATACGTGCATGCTACAGGAATCACAAACTCTAACACAAGTATTCTTTAAATTCACAACTACTCAACTAGCATGACTCTAATATTATCACCTCCATATCTCAAAACAATTATCATGCTTCAATCTTTTCTTAGTATTCAACACACTCAAAAGAAAGTTCCACAAATCTTGAATACCAAGCATATTAAGCAAATTACCATGTTATTAAGACTCTCAAAATAATTTAAGTGAAGCATGAGAGATCAATAGTTTCTTTAAAACAAATCCACCACCGTGCTCTAAAAGATCTAAGTGAAGCACATAGAGAAAAATTATAATGCTTAGAATTTATAAGTGAAGCACATAGAGCAAAATTATAATGCTTAAAAGATATAAGTGAAGCACATAGAGCAAAACTACATAGCTCAAAAGATATAAGTGAAGCACATAGAGTATTCTATCAAATTCTAATTCATGTATGGCTCTCTCAAAAGGTGTGTACATCAAGGATGATTTTGGCACACTAAAACACAAAGACACAAATAATACAAGACGCTCCAAGCAAAACACATATCATGCTGGTGAATAAAAATATAGCTCCAAGTAAATTACCGATGGAAGTGGACGAAAGAGGGGATGCCTTCCGGGGCATCCCCAAGCTTTGGCTTATTGGTGTCCTTGGATTATCTTGGGGGTGCCATGGGCATCCCCAAGCTTAGGCTCTTGCCACACCTTATTCCATAATCCATCACAAGAATTCACCCAAAACTTGAAAACTTCACAACACAAAACTTAAAGTAGAAAACTCGTGAGCTCCGTTAGCGAAAGAAAACAAAAAACCACTTCAAGGTACTGTAATGAACTCATTCTTTATTTATATTGGTGTTAAACCTACTGTATTCCAACTTCTCTATGGATTATAAACTATTTTACTAACCATAGATTCATCAAAATAAGCAAACAACACACGAAAAACGGAATCTGTCAAAAACTGAACAGTCTGTAGTAATCTGTAGCTAGCGCAGGATCTGGAACCCCAAAAATTCTAAAATAAATAGCTGGACGTGCGGAATTTATCTATTAATAATCTTCAAAAAGAATTAACTAAATATCACTCTTAAAATAAAAATTACAGCAGTTCTCGTGAGCGCTAAAGTTTCTGTTTTTTACAGCAAGTTCAACAAGACTTTCCCCAAGTCTTCCCAATGGTTCTACTTGGCACAAACACTAATTAAACACAAAAACACAACCAAAACAGGGGCTAAATAATTAATTAATTACTAAACAGGAGCAAAAATCAAGGAATAAAAATAAAATTGGGTTACCTCCCAACAAGCGGTATCGTTTAACGCCCCTAGCTAGGCATAAAAGCGAGGATAGATCTAGGTATTGCCATCTTTGGTAGGCAATCCATAAGTGGCTCTCATGATAGTTTCATATGGCAATTTTATTTTCTTTCTTGGAAAGTTTTCCATGCCCTTTTTTAATGGAAATTGAAATCTAATATTCCCTTCCTTCATATCAATAATCGCACCAACCGTTCTAAGGAAAGGTCTACCAAGAATAATAGGGCAAGAAGGATTGCAATCTATATCAAGAACAATGAAATCTACGGGCACATAATTCCTATTTGCAACAATAATAACATCATTAATCCTTCCCATAGGTTTCTTAATAGTAGAATCCGCAAGATGCAAGTTTAGAGAGCAATCATCAAAATTGCGGAAATCTAGCAAATCACACAAAGTTTTGGGGATAGTGGAGACACTAGCACCCAAATCACACAAAGCATAAAACTCATGATATTTAATTTTAATTTTAATAGTTGGTTCCCACTCATCATAGAGTTTTCTAGGGATAGAAACTTCCAACTCAAGTTTTTCTTCATAAGATTGCATCAAGGCATCAACAATATGTTCGGTGAAGGCTTTATGTTGACTATAAGCATGTGGAGAATTTAGCACGGATTGCAACAAGGAAATAAAATCAATTAAAGAGCAACTTTCATAATTAAATTCCTTGAAATCCAATATAGTGGGTTTAGCAACATCTAGATTTTTATTTCTTTCAATCCCACTTTCATCAATTTCATCGTAAAGATCTAAATACTCCGAATTTTTAGAACGCCTTCTAGGTAAAGGAAGATCATATTCAGTTTCATCAAGATTTATATTGCAAAATAAAGATTTAATAGGGGACACATCAATAACTTTTAGATCTTCATCTTGATTTTCATAGGAATTGGAAGAACACACTTTAATAAAGGAATCTTTGGAAGCACGCATCCTAGCAGTTCTTTCCTTGCACTCATCAATGGAAATTCTCATGGCTTTGAGAGACTCATTGATATCATGCTTAGGAGGAATAGATCTAAGCTTTAAAGAATCAATCTCAAGAGAAATTCTATCAACGTTTCTAGCCAAATCATCAACTTTAAGCAATTTCTCTTCAAGCAAAGCATTAAAATTCTTTTGTGAATTCATAAACTCTTTAACACTATTCTCAAATTCAGAGGGCATCTTATTATAATTTCCATAAGAGTTGTTGTAGGAATTCCCATAATTATTAGAAGGATTACTAGGATATGGCCTAGGATTAAAATTCCCTCTATAAGCGTTGTTACCAAAATTATTCCTACCAACAAAATTCACATCCATAGATTCATTGTTATTCTCAATCAAAGTAGACAAAGGCATATCATTAGGATCAGAAGAAACACTCTTAGTAGCAAATAATTTCATAAGTTCATCCATCTTTCCACTCAAAACATTGATTTCTTCTATCGCATGCACTTTTTTATTAGAAGATCTTTCAGTATGCCATTGAGAATAATTAACCGCAATATTATCTAGGAGTTTAGTAGCATCTCCTAAAGCGATTTCCATGAAAGTGCCTCCCGCGGCCGAATCTAAAAGATTTCTAGAAGCAAAATTCAATCCGGCATAAAATTTTGTATAATCATCCACAAATTCAAACCATGAGTAGGGCAATTACGTATCATTAATTTCATTCTCTCCCAAGCTTGTGCAACATGTTCATGATCAAGTTGCTTAAAGTTCATAATATCGTTTCTAAGAGAGATGATCTTAGCGGGAGGGAAATACTTAGAGATAAAAGCATCTTTGCACTTGTTCCAAGAATCAATACTATTTTTAGGCAAAGACGAAAACCAAGCTTTAGCATGATCTCTAAGCGAAAAAGGAAATAGCTTCAATTTAACGACATCATTATCGACATCTTTTTTCTTTTGCATATCACATAAATCAACGAAGCTATTCAGATGAGTGGCGGCATCTTCACTAGGAAGGCCGGCGAATTGATCTTTCATAACAAGATTCAACAAAGCAGTATTGATTTCACAAGATTCAGTATTGGCAAGAGGAGCAATCGGAGTGCTAAGGAAATCATTATTATTGGTATTGGTGAAGTCACACAATTTGGTAGTATCTTGAGCCATTGCGAGAAACGAGCAATCCAACACACAAGCAAACAAAAGGCAAGCGGGCAAAAAGAGGCAAATAGAGAGGGAGGAGAAGGAGATTGGGAAAGAGAGGGCGAATAAAATGGCAAGGGTGTAGTGGGGGAGAGGAAAGCGAGAGGCAAATGGCAAATAATGTAATGCGAGAGATAGGGATTATGATGGGTACTTGGTATGTTGACTTTTTGCGTAGACTACCCGGCAACGGTGCCAGAAATTCTTCTTGCTACCTCTTGAGCTTGCGTTGGATTTCCCCGAAGAGGAAGGGATGATGCAGCAGAGTAGCGTAAGTATTTCCCTCAGTTTTTGAGAACCAAGGTATCAATCCAGTAGGAGGCCACGCTCAAGTCCCTAGTACCTGCACAAAACGATAGCTACTCGCAACCAATGCGATTAGGGGTTGTCAATCCCTTCACGGTCACTTACGAGAGTGAGATCTAATAGATATAATATTTTTGGTATTTTTGGTATAGAGATGAAAAGTAAAAGGCAAAGTAAAAAGCAAAGCAAGATTGAAGTGTTGGAGATTGATATGATGAGAATAGACCCGGGGGCCATAGGTTTCACTAGTGGCTTCTCTCAAGAGCATAAGTATTCTACGGTGGGTGAACAAATTACTGTTGAGCAATTGACAGAATTGAGCATAGTTATGAGAATATCTAGGCATGATCATGTATATAGGCATCACGTCCGTGACAAGTAGACCGAAACGATTCTGCATCTACTACGATTACTCCACTCATCGACCGCTATCCAGCATGCATCTAGAGTATTAAGTTAAAAATAGAGTAACGCTTTAAGCAAGATGACATGATGTAGAGAGATAAATTCATGCAATATGAAATAAACCCCATCTTGTTATCCTCGATGGCAACGATGCAATACGTGCCTTGCTGCCCCTTCTGTCACTGGGAAAGGACACCGCAAGATCGAACCCAAAGCTAAGCACTTCTCCCATGGCAAGAACTACCAATCTAGTTGGCCAAACCAAACGGATAATTCGAAGAGACTTGCAAAGATAACCAATCATACATAAAAGAATTCAGAGAAGATTCAAATACTATTCATAGATAGACTTGATCATAAACCCACAATTCATCGGTCTCAACAAACACACCGCAAAAAGAAGACTACATCGAATAGATCTCCACAAGAGAGGGGGAGAACTTTGTATTGAGATCCAAAAAGAGAGAAGAAGCCATCTAGCTACTAACTTTGGAGCCGAGGGTCTGAGGTAAACTACTCACAGTTCATCAGAGGGGCTATGATGATGTAGAAGCCCTCCGTGATGACGGCCCTCTCCGGCGGAGCTCCGGAACAGGCCCCAACACGGGATCTCGTGGATACAGAAAGTTGCGGCGGTGGAATTAGGTTTTTGGCTCCTGTTCTGATTGTTTGGGGGTACGTAGGTATATATAGGAGGAAGGAGTACGTCGGTGCAGCACCGAGGGGCCCACGAGGCAAGGGGCGCGCCCTAGGGGGGTGGGCGCGCCCCCCACCCTCGTGACCACCTCTTTGACTCCTTGGAGTAGGGTCCAAGTCTCCTGGATCACGTTTGGTGAGAAAATCATGTTCCCGAAGGTTTTATTCCATTTGGACTCCGTTTGATATTCTGTTTCTCTCAAACTACTGAAATAGGCAAAAAAACAGCAATCCTGGGCTGGGTCTCCGGTTAATAGGTTAGTCCCAAAAATAATATGAAAGTGGAAAATAGAGCCCAATATAGTCCAAAACAGTAGATAATATAGCATGGAGCAATCAAAAATTATAGATACTTTGGAGACGTATCACGCACCTTGGGCCCGGGGGCTACTGTCGGCGTCCTGGGAACGGGGGTCCCCAGGCTTGCCTGCCTGCGGCCCGCGGCATGGCTAAGCTAGCAGGTCGTACGGCCCACCTTCATCAACAAGGCATCCAAGACCCTCGCGAGGGGCCAAGCCTCACGAGGCGGATGACACAAGACCTCCTCTAGAGCGGCCTAGTCAGGCAGGCTCATGAGGAGCGGAGATATCAAGGCGAGGCGAACCTCACGAGGCTCTCGTGACGTGAGCCATGACGATCGACACCTGGCGGGCGCCAGTGCGCACAGCGTCCTTCTTTCATCTTTGGTGCTAAGGAAACTAGCACAGGCGAGGAGTACCGAGGCATCTGGCAAAGGTTACCATTTTGGTGCAACAAGACCAAGACTAGAAGGATGGCAAGACGGAGGTCATCGTGGAGCCCAAGACGGCGTTCACCACCAGAGCCTTTGCCAGGCGAAGACCACTTTTGTCAGGATAGCTTGTACTAGCTGTCCCCCTTCAAATTTTCCCACCATTGTTGGCTCCCTTCCCGCTCAAGATTTGGGAAGAGGACCAGGGCCTCTATAAGTAGGACTAGCCACCACCATAGGCAAAGGGGACAAGGTCTTAGATCACTCTCACCCACACAAGTCAGCCAAGCACAAGAACACCTCAACCTCAGGAGGCTGTTCTTCCCATTGTATTGTTCGTCATCAGCCCAAGAGGCAATCCACCACCACCACACTGGAGTAGGGTATTACACCACAACGGTGGCCCGAACCAGTATAAATCTTGTGTCTTTCCGCGTTGCGAGTTCGTCCACGAGATCTTAGCGAGTTAGGGTGTAGATCGGTGGGAGGAAAAGACTTCGCGCGCACCCCATTGTTCGAACCTCAAGGGTTTTCCGGAACCCCACATCCGACAAAATACTCGCAACCCAACGTATTAAAGGGGTTGTCAATCCCTTTCGGGTAACAGCGCCAGAAATTGGCTAACGGGCGGGATAAAAATATGATAGATGGGATAAATAGATCTCGAATAAAATAAAGTGACGCAAGGTTTTTTTAGTTTTATAGATCTGAAAAAAGGAAAGGAATATAGATCGCAAAGGCAAATATAATGAGGAAGAGACCCGGGGGCCTTAGGTTTCACTAGTGGCTTCTCTCGAGAAAAATAGCAAACGGTGGGGGAACAAATTACTGTTGGGAATTGATAGAACTTCAAATAATCATGACGATATCTAGGCAATGATCATTATATAGGCATCATGTCCAAAATTAGTAGACCGACTCCTGCCTGCATCTACTACTATTACTCCACACATCGACCGCTATCCAGCATGCATCTAGAGTATTAACTTCATGGAGAAACGGAGTAATGCAATAAGAACGATGACATGATGTAGACAAGATCTATTTATGTAGAAATAGACTACATCTTGTTATCCTTAATGGCAATGATACATACATGTCGGTTCCCCTTCTGTCACTTGGATCAAGCATCCTAAGATCGAACCCATGACAAAGCACCTCTTCCCATTGCAAGATAAATAGATCAAGTTGGCCAAACAAAACCCAAATATTGGAGAATAAATACGAGGCTATATGCATATAAGAGATCAAAGAAGAGTCAAATAACTTTCATGCATAAAAAGAGATAGATCTGATCATAAACTCAAAGTTCATCGTATCCCAACAAACACACTTCAAAAAGAGTTACATCATATGGATCTCCGAGAGACCATTGTATCAAGAATCAAACGAGAGAGAGGAAGCCATCTAGCTACTAACTACGGACCCATAGGTCTACAAAGAACTACTCACGCATCATCGGAGAGGCACCAATGGACATGATGAACCCCTCCATGATGGTGTCTAGACTGGATCTGGTGTTTCTGGAACTTGCGATGGCTGGAATTGATTTTTGTTGACTCCCCTAGGGTTTCTAGAATATTGGGATATTTATAGAGTAAATAGGAGGTTCAGGAGGAACCGGAGGTGGGCAGAACCCACCAAGGCGCGCCTGGGCCTCCAGGCGCGGCCTGGTGGGTTGTGCTCCCCTTGGAGCACCCCCCGGGTGCTTCTCCGGCCTGCGGGATGTCTTCTGGTCCAAAAAATCCACAAAAAGTTTCGCTGCTTTTGGACTCCGTTTGATATAGTTTTCCTGCGATGTAAAAAACATGCAAAAAACAGCAACTCGAACTTGGCACTATGTCAATAGGTTAATACCAAAAAATGATATAAAATTACTATAAGATGATTATAAAACATCCCTGAATGATAATATAATAGCATGGAACATTTAAAAATTATAGATATGTTGGAGACGTATCAAATACTTATCTCTACTTTGCTGCATCACCCTTTCCTCTTCAATGGAAAAACCAACGCAAGATCAAGAAGTAGCAGGAATAATTTCTGGCACCATTGTCAGGGAGATTTATCCCAAGTCAAGTAAAGATTTGTCTCCCGTCAACTTGCCAATTTCGGGCGCCGTTGCCGGGGAGATCTATGACAAGTCAAGACATACCAAGTACCCAAACCTCTCATCTCTTGCATTACATTATTCGCCATTCGCCTCTCGTTTTCCTCTCCCCCACTTCTAAAAGGGTTTCGAAAATATTTGCCTTTTCTTCGCCCCTCTTCCGTTCATCTTCTTCGCTTGCTTTTTGTGTGCTCATGTGTTTGATTGCTTGATTTGTCACGATGGCTCAAGAGAATACCAAATTGTGTGACTTTTCCAACACCAATAACAATGATTTTATTAGTACCCCGATTGCTCCTGCTACTAATGCGGAATCTTGTGAAATTAATGATGATTTGCTGAATCTTGTTACGAAAGATCAATTCTCTGGGCTTCCAAGTGAAGATGCCAAGTCCCATCTTAATAATTTCGTGGATTTGTGTGATATGCAAAAGCGAAAAGATGTGTATAATGATATTGTTAAATTGAAGCTATTTCCGTTCTCACTTCGGGATCGTGCTAAAGCTTGGTCTTCATCTTTGCCTAAAAATAGTATTGATTCATGGAATAAGTGTAAAGATGCTTTTATTTCCATTTATTTTCCTCCCGCTAAGATCATATCCCTTAGGAATGATATTATGAATTTTAATCCACTTGATCATGCGCAAGTTGCACAATCTTGGGGGAGGATGAAATTGATGATACAAAATTGCCCTACTCATGGTTTGAATTTGTGGATGATTATACAAAAAATTTGTGCCGGATTGAACTTTCCTTCTAGAAATCTTTTAGATTCGTCCGCGGGAGGTACTTTATGGAAACTACGTTAGGAGAATCTACTAAACTCCTAGATAATATTATGGTTAATTATTCTCAATGGCATACCAAAAGATCTTCCACTAGCAAAAAAGTGCATGCGATTGAAGAGATTAACGTTTTGAGTGGAAAGATGGACGAGCTTACGAAATTATTTGCTAGCAAGAGTGCTTCTATTGATCCTAATGATATGTCTTTGTCTACTTTGGTTGAAAATAATAATGAATCTATGGATGTGAATTTTGTTGGTTGGAACAATTTTGGTAATAACACATATAGAGGTAATTTTAATCCTATGCTATTTCTAATAATTATGGTAGTTCCTACAACAATTCTTATGGAAATTATAATATGATTCCCTATGATTTTTAGAATAGTGTTAAACAATTTATGAGTTCGCAACAGAATTTCAATGCTTTCATTGAAGAAAATTTGGTCAAGATTGGTGATTTGGCTAGGGACGTGGATAGAATTTCTCTTGATGTTGATTCTTTGAAACTTAGATCTATTCCACCCAAGGATGATATCAATGAGTCTCTCAAAGCTATGCGAATTTCCATTGATGAGTGCAAAGAAAGAACTGCTAAGATGCGTTCTAAAAAGGATTGGTTTGTAAGAACATGTTCTTCTAGTTTCCGAGAAAATAATGATGAAGATCTTAAAGTGATTGATGTGACTCCTATTGAATCTTTCTTTTCCAATATAAATCTTAATAAAGATGGGACTGGATATGAGTCAACTTTAGTTAAAAGGCGTCCCAATTATTCGAAGTTTTTAGATCTTGATGCAAAAATTGATAAAAGTGGGATTGGAGAGGTCAAAACTTTAAGTAGAAATGAACCCACTCTTTCGGATTTCAAGGAATTTAATTATGATAATTGTTCTTTAACAGATTGTATTTCCTTGTTGCAATCCATGTTGAATTCTCCTCATGCTTATAATCAAAACAAAGCTTTTACTAAACATATCGTTGATGCTATGATGCAATCTTTTGAAGAAAAGCTTGAATTGGAAGTTTCTATCCCTAGAAAAATTTATGATGAGTGGGAACCAACTATTAAGATTAAGATTAAAGATTATGATTGCCATGATTTGTGTGATTTGGGTGCTGGTGTTTTTCCACGATTCCAAAAACTTAATGTGATGTGTTAGGTTTCCGTGAATTTGATGATTGTTCATTAAATTTGCATCTTGCAGATTCCACTATTGAGAAACCTATGGAATGATGGTCTTATTGTTGCAAATAGGAATTATGTGCCCGTAGATATCATTGTTTTTATATAGATTGCAATCCTACATGTCCTATTATTCTTGGTAGACCTTTCCTTAGAACGATTGGTGCAATTATTGATATGAAAGAAGGAAACATTAGATTTAAATTTCTGTTAAGGAAAGGCATAGAACACTTTCCAAGAAAGAAAATTAATTTGCCTTATGAATCTATTATGAGAGACACTTATGGATTGCATGCCAAAGATGATAATACCTATATCTATTCGTGTTTTATGCCTAGCTAAGGGCGTTAAACAATAGTTCTTGTTGGGAGGCAACCCAATTTTATTTTTGTTTTTGCTTTTTAGGTTTTTTTGAATGAATAATTCATCTAGCTTTGGGATAGCTTACGGTGATAATTGATTTGATCTAGCTGAAAAACAGAAACGTTTGCACCCAGGAGCGCGATAAAATACTGATTCTTTTTTAAGAAGATTAATAAACAAATTTCTTAGGTTGTCCTAAGTTTTCAGAATTTTTGGAGTTACATAAGTATTTGAAATATCCACATTGCTACAGACTGTTCTGTTTTTGACAGATTCTGTTTTCTATGTGTTGTTTGCTTATTTTGATGAATCTATGGCTAGTATCGAGGGGTATGAACCATGGAAAAGTTGGAATACAGTAGATATTACACCAATATAAATAAAGAATGAGTTCACAATAGTACCAAAGTGGTGATTTATTTTCTTATACTAACGGAGCTTATGAGATTTTCTGTTGAGTTTTGTGTTGTGAAGTTTTCAAGTTTTGGGTAAGGATTTGATGGACTATGGAATAAGTTGTGGAAAGAGCCTAAGCTTGGGGATGCCCAAGGCACCCCAAGGTAATATTCAAGGACAACCAAGAGCCTAAGATTGGGGATGCCGCGAAAGGCATCCCCTCTTTCGTCTTCGTCTATCGGTAACATTACTTGAGGCTATATTTTTATTCATCACACGATATGTGTTTTGCTTGGAGCGTCTTGTATGATTTGAGTCTTTGCTTTTAGTTTGACACAATCATCCTTGTTGTACACATCTTTTGAGAGAGACACGCATGAATCGTGATTTATCAGAATACTCTGTGTGCTTCACTTATATCTTTTGAGCTATGCAATTTTGCTCTAGTGCTTCACTTATATATTTTTAGAACACGGCGGTGGCTTTATTTTATAGAAATTGATGAACTCTTGTGCTCCACTTATATTATTTTGAGAGTCTCTAAACAGCATGGTAATTTGCTTTGGTTATATCTTTAGTCCTAATACGATAGGCATCCAAGAGGGATATAATAAAAAATCATATAAAGTGCATTAAATACTATGAGAAGTTTGATTCCTTATGGTTGTTTTGAGATATGAAGATGGTGATATTAGAGTCATGCTAGTGATTAGTTGTGAATTCGATAAATACTTGTGTTGAGGTTTGTGAGTCCTGTAGCATGCACGTATGGTGAACTATTATGTAACTAAGTTGGAGCATGAGATATTTTTTGATTGTCTTCCTTATGAGTGGCGGTCAAGGACGAGCGATGGTCTTTTCCTACCAATCTATCCCCCTAAGAGCATGCACGTTGTACTTTTTCGATGACTAATAGATTTTTGCAATAAGTATGTGAGTTCTTTATGACTAATGTTGAGTCCATGGATTATACGCACTCTCACCCTTCCACCATTGCTAGCCTCTCTTGTGCTGCGCAACTTTCGCCGGTACCATAAACCCATCATATAACTTCCTCAAAACAGCCACCATACCTACCTATTATGGCATTTCCATAGCCATTCCAAGATATATTGCCATGTAACTGTCCACAGTTCCGTTTATTATGACACACGTCATCATTGTCATATTGCTTTCCATGATCATGTAGTTGACATCGTATTTGTGGCAAAGCCACCGTTCATACTCTTGATTTATTGCACATCCTGGTACACCGTCAGAGGCATTCATATAGAGTCATATTTTGTTCTAGTATCGAGTTGTAAGTAAATAAAAGTGTGATGATCTTCATTATTAGAGCATTGTCCCATGTGAGGAAATACAAAAGAGAGAGAAAGGCCAAAAAAGAAAGTGGCCCAAAAAATGGGAGAAAAAGAGAGAAGGAGCAATGTTACTATCCTTGTTCCACACTTGTGCTTCAAAGTAGCAGCATGATAGAGAGTCTCCTATTTTGTCACTTTCATATACTAGTGGGAATTTTTCATTATAGAACTTGTTGGATTCAGGGCTCCGCATACCCTTGAGAGGTTCAAACACTGGGGTGCGTACGAAGAACTCCTACTCCCCGGCTTCCCGGCCCAACAATTCCACAGCTAGACTCGACGAACCCAAAGAACGAGAGACACATAAATTTATCCTGGTTCGGGCCACCTTGCGGTGTAATACCCTACTACAGCTGTGTGGTGGATTGCCTCGAGGGGCCGAGGATGAACTAGTACAGAGGATGAATAGCCTCAAGAGGTGAGGTGTTCTTGAGCTTGATGAGTTGGTGGGTGTGGGGATGGTCTGAATGATCCCCTCTTGATCCCCTCGCCATGTGGTGGCTAGGTCCTATTTATAGTGGCCTTGGTCCTCTTCCCAAATGTTGGCAGGAAGGGATCCCACAATGGCCAATTTCGAAGGGAGACAACTAGTACAAGTTATCCTAACAAAAGTAGTATTCGCCTGCAAAAGGCTCTGGTGGTGACGCTGTCGTGGGCTCCGTGATGACCTCCGTCCTGCCGTCCTGGCGGTCTTGGTCTTGTTGCACCAATATGGAAACCTTTGCTTGATTCCTCGGGACTCCGCGCCTGTGCTTGCCTCCTTAGCACCAAGGGGGAAATTGGTACACCACGCGCGCTGGCGCCCGTCTGGCCTTAGTCGTCATGGCTCGCGACATGTGAACCTCGCGAGGTGAACCTTGCCTTGATATCTCCGCTCCTTGGGAGCCAGCCTAGTGAGGCCGCCCCCCAGGGAGGTCTTGGTGTTGTCCGCCTCGCGAGGCTTGGCCCCTCGCGAGGGTCTTGTGTTGTAGCTGCCTATCTGGGCCATACAGAGCCGCTGATGGACCAACGCCACGGGCCGCAGGCAGGCAAGTCTGGGCACCCCCGGTCCCAGAAGGCCGACAGTAGCCCCCCGGGCCAAGGCACGCTCGAACTTGGCTTCGAGGCGAAGCCAAAGGGCAAGTGCGGAGCATCGCGGACCCCAACCGCCTGCGGCCTCAGTCGACGTGTGGCGATTGCTGGGACGTGGGCGTCTCAGCTTCCCCACGCTGCCTCGGCAACCGTCTGACTTGATGAGACGTCGCTGCATGCAGAGGGAAAATCATCATTACGTGCGATCGTGGTGACAGGCGGTTGGCCTCCTCTTGGGTATAAATGAGGGAAGGGGCGGAGCCCGTCTTGCTCATCTCTGTCTTCTCGCAGTCCACTCCTTCTTCTTCCTCTTGGTCCCTCCATCTTGCTAGCTTGTTGAGAGATCCATGGCGCCGATCAGGAGGTTTTCCGCGGCAGAGAAGGGAAACACCCCCCTCATGGAGCCTGAGCTGCTTCCGCCGAAGAAGAGGTCTAGGTACCCTAACAATGTCGGGGCGAGGCAGGAGGTGACGTGGCCCTGGTACGAGCGGCCACCCCTGGCTTCCCACTTCCTCTATACGCTCAGGCACCAGACTTAGGAGTGTGTGGCAGCGTCCCACATCGCGTGAGCCACGGGTACCAGGCTGGGGCTGTGCGGCCGTCCGTCTTGAGAACCCACGCCGAGGCCTCCTCGCGTGAGTTCATGCTGTGGGCGGTGATGCCTCCACGCATGTGGATCCGGTTCCCGCAGTTCTTCGCCGAAGAGATGCTGCCGAGGGGGCCGTTCGAGCTGTGGCTGTAGCATGGTGGGTACTACAGTCTAGCCACAAGAGCGGAGGTTCAGGTCATCTCCCCCGCGAAGAGCTTCATGACTCGGGGTGGGGCGAGGTCGCCCGCGCTTGCCGCGCAGAGGGGGCCCTCGCCATCCATTTCGAGTATGACGGCGCCTCCACATTATTCTTCAAGGTCTTCGACAAGGAAGGCCGCCGCCTGGAGTGCTGCCCCAGGGGAGACCATCAACAGGGAGAGGCGACGGGCGCAGCACCTGCCGTGGGTCATGCCGATGGCTCCTCCAGCAGCAGCGACGACTCCTGGGAGTCCAGCGACTCTCCTGAGCCTAGCGAGTCTCTGGAGTCGAGCGACGAAAGCTACGTGCCCCGAGCTCCCGCCGTGCCAGCAGTGCCGCAGCAGCCTCCGCCCGGCGCCGATGGTGATCTAGATGGAGTTGGTGCCGGCCTCACGTGGCCCACTGTTGATGATGGCGTCGGCGTCAATGCCCGTAGCCGGGGCTTCTTGAGGCTATTCTTCTTTTGTTCCCTGCGAGGAATCGAGACGAACCCCGAGGGGGCATGTAAAGAACCTGTAATGCTTTTGTTCCATCGCTTATTACTCTTAACATGAGATTGTGGCTGCGTATCTTGCTTAGGCATTACTCCTCCTTTTCGTTCTTGCTTTAGCACTCTACATCGTTAGGTCCCAGTCCCCAGGTAGGCTCCAGCCGTCGCTGGTATGCCAGGTCACGATGTCGTGGTCAAGGCCAGGAGGTGAGCGGCCCGTGGTCCGGTAAGAGCTCCCGAGGCGCGATGCTCAGGAGGTCCCCCTTGGCGTGCAAGAAGCTCCCTGGAGGCCGAAAAGGAAAGTAGCACTATGATACGTCTCCAACATATCTATAATTTTTTATTGTTCCATGTTGTTATATTACCAATCTTGGATGTTTTATAATCATTTTATATCATTTTTGGTAGTAACCTATTGACATAGTGCCAAGTGCCAGTTACC
Source organism: Triticum urartu (assembly GCF_003073215.2). Taxonomy (NCBI): domain Eukaryota; kingdom Viridiplantae; phylum Streptophyta; class Magnoliopsida; order Poales; family Poaceae; genus Triticum; species Triticum urartu. The sequence goes on along the minus strand of NC_053026.1, from coordinate 436,759,957 downwards.
TTTTTTCCGTGTTTTTTACATCGCAGAAAATCAATATCAGACGGAGTCCAAATGCCACAAAACATTACGAGGATTTTTAATGGACCAGAGGGAACATGTTGGGCCCTTGTTGCACCTGGGGGAGTCCCGAGGAGGGGACAACCCACCAGGGCATGCCGGGAGGCCCAGGCGCGCCCTGGTGGGTTGTGCCTACCTCGGGTGCCCCCCGGACCGCCTCTTTGCTCTATAAATACCCCAATATTTCCAGAACCCTAGCGAAGTCGACGAAATATTCATCCAGCCTCCGCAGAGTCCAGAACCACCAGATTCAATCTAGACACCATCTCGGATGGGGTTTGATACGTCTCCAACGTATCTATAATTTTTGATTGCTCCATTCTATATTATGTACTGTTTTGGACATTATTGGGCTTTATTATCCACTTTTATATTATTTTCGGGACTAACTATTAACCGGAGGCCCAGCCCAGAATTGCTGTTTTTTGCCTGTTTTAGGGTTTCAAAGAAAATGAATATCAAATGGAGTCCAAACGGAATGAAACCTTCAGGAACGTGATTTTCTCAACGAACAAGATCCAGGAGACTTGGACCCTACGTCAAGACACAAAAGAGGAGGCCACGAGGTAGGGGCGCGCCTACTCCCCCCCCCCCCAGGCGCACCCTCCACCCTCGTGCGCCCCCTGTTGCTCCACCGATGTACTCCTTCCTCCTATATATACCTACGTATCCCCAAACAATCAGAAACGGAGCCAAAAACCTAATTCCACCGCCGCAACTTTCTGTATCCACGAGATCCCATCTTGGGGGCTTTTCCGGAGCTCCGCCGGAGGGGGCATCGATCACGGAGGGCTTCTACATCATCACCATAGCCCCTCCGATGAAGTGTGAGTAGTTTACCTCAGACCTACGGGTCCATAGTTATTAGCTAGATGGCTTCTTCTCTCTTTTTGGATCTCAATACAATGTTCTCCCCTCTCTTGTGGAGAACTATTCAATGTAATCTTCTTTTTGCGGTGTGTTTGTTGAGACCGATGAATTGTGGGTTTATGATCAAGTCTATCTATGAACAATATTTGAATCTTCTCTGAATTCTTTTATGTATGATTGGTTATCTTTGCAAGTCTCTTCAAATAATCAGTTTGGTTTGGCCTACTAGATTGATCTTTCTTGCAATGGGAGAAGTGCTTAGCTTTGGGTTCAATCTTGCGGTGTCCTTTCCCAGTGACAGTAGGGGCAGAAAGGCACGTATTGTATTGTTGCCATCGAGGATAACAAGATGGGGTTTTCATCATATTGCATGAGTTTATCCCTCTACATCATGCCATCTTGCTTAAGGCGTTACTCTGTTTTTAACTTAATACTCTAGATGCATGCTGGATAGCGGTCGATGAGTGGAGTAATAGTAGTAGATGCAGGCAGGAGTCGGTCTACTTGTCTCAGACGTGATGCCTATATACATGATCATGCCTAGATATTCTCATAACTATGCTCAATTCTGTAAATTTCTCAACAGTAATTTGTTCACCCACCGTAGAATACTTATGCTCTCGAGAGAAGCCACTAGTGAAACCTATGGCCCCTGGGTCTATCTTTATCATATTAATCTCCTATTACTTAGTTATTTCCTTTGTTTTTTACTTTGACTTTATTTTACATTGCATCTTTATCACAAAAATACCAAAAATATTATCTTATCATATCTATCAGATCTCACTCTCGTAAGTGGCCGTGTAGGGATTGACAACCCCTATTCGCGTTGCTTGCGAGGATTTATTTGTTTTGTGCAGGTACGAGGGACTCGCGCGTAGCCTCCTACTGGATTGATACCTTGGTTCTCAAAAACTCAGGGAAATACTTACGCTACTTTGGTGCAGCATCCCTTCCTCTTCGGGGAAAACCAACGAAGTGCTCAAGAGGTAGCAAGAAGGATTTCTGGCGCCGTTGACGGGGAGGTCTACGCAAAAGTCAACATACCAAGTACGCATCACATACCCTTATCTCCCGCATTACATTATTTGTCATTCGTCTCCTGTTTTCCTCTCCCCCACTTCACCCTTGCCGTTTTATTCGTCCTCTCTCTCTCTCTATCCTCCTTCTCTTTCTCTATTTTCCTGTTTTTGCCCGCTTGTTTTTTTGTTTGCTTGTGTGTTAGTTCGTTTGCTTGTCGTTATGGCTAGTCCTTTACCTTTCGCCTCTATGTTTGAAATTGGGGAAATTATTGTTGATATGGACAATAATAATATCATGAAAAATTATGATACTCCTGCTAAAGAGCCACCCATCTTACATACAAAAAATTTCCGTGTTGGTAGTGGTAATATTATTGGAAAAGGAGTTATTCAAGATTTCTTTACTTGTGTTGGTGCTTTACCTTCTATGGGTAGTTCTATCCTTCATAGAACTAGTAGTCTTGCGGACGCTATTGCCATGCTTTTAGTTGAACTTGAAAGACAATTCATGCACATGCATCCTTGCATACAAAGGATTTTCCTGGAATTTTCTAATATTGAGCATTTTTCTGTTAAGCGTGCCGCTACTATCTTTTTGGCTCATGAGTTTAGATTCATAATAAAAGAGGCCAAAGAAATCTTTGCACATTGTAGGGTGGATTCTTGCCGTCCTCCCATAGAGGCTATCCTCTTTGATCAAGAAGAAATAATGCATTTTCAATCTCTAGACTATGTTGCTTTCAATGAAAATCTTAGAAAAAGGGTTACTAACAATGTTTTAGTTGATAGAATTTCTGAACTTAATGATGATTTGGCTATTCAAAATAATGAACTAGGATATTCTCTTGAATATAGGCTCACAAAGTTCTGTCAAAATAATGCTTATAACGATGAATTGGTTGTGCACTATGAAGGAGGAACTTATACCTCCCAAGGTTGATCTTGGGGACTTTTGTCCCATTAAATTTAGCCCTTTCGATTAATTTTGCTTGCCTCAAAGAAAACTTTCTGCCGAACATAGAGAATATGAAATGAGTTTTAATAATCTATCTTACTATTATGGCAATACCTAGATCTATCCTTGCTTGTTATGCCTAGCTAGGGGCGTTAAACGATAGCGCTTGTTGGGAGGCAAGCCAATTTTATTTTTATTCCTTGCTTTTTGCTCCTGTTTAGTAATAAATAATTTATCTATCCTCTGTTTTGGTTGTGTTTTTTGTGTTTAATTAGTGTTTGTGCCAAGTAGAACCGTTGGGAAGACTTGGGGAAAGCCTTGTTACACTTGCTGTAAAAAACAGAAACTTTAGCGCTCACGAGAACTTATGCCATTTTTATTTGGAAAGTGATATTTCGTTAATTATTTTCGAAGATGATTAACAGATAAATTCCTCATGTCCAGCAATTTATTTTAGAATTTTTGGGGTTCCAGATCTTGCGCTAGCTACAGATTACTACAGAATGTTCTGTTTTTGACAGATTCTGTTTTTCGTGTGTTGTTTGCTTATTTTGATGAATCTATGGCTAGCAAAATAGTTTATAAACCATAGAGAAGTTGGAATACAGTAGGTATAACACAAATATAAATAAAGAATGAGTTCATTGTAGTACCTTGAAGTGGTCTTTTGTTTTCTTTCGCTAACGGAGCTCACGAGATTTTCTACTTTAAGTTTTGTGTTGTGAAGTTTTCAAGTTTTGGGTAAAGATTTGATAGATTATGGAACAAGGAGTGGCAAGAGCCTAAGCTTGGGGATTCCCATGGCACCTCCAAGATAATCTAAGGACACCTAAAATCCAAAGCTTGGGGATGCCCCGGAAGACATCCCCTCTTTCGTCTACTTCTATCGGTAACTTTACTTGGAGCTATATTTTTATTCGCCACATGATATGTGTTTTGCTTGGAGCGTCTTGTATGATTTGAGTCTTTACTTTTTAGTTTACCACAATCATCCTTTCTGTACACACCTTTTGAGAGAGCCATACATGATTTGGAATTTGCTAGAATACTCTATGTGCTTCGCTTATATCTTTTGAGTTATATAGTTTTGCTCTAGTACTTCACTTATATCTTTTAGAGCACGGTGGTGGATTTGTTTTATAGAAACTATTGATCTCTCATGCTTCACTTAGATTATTTTGAGAGTCTTAAATAGCATGGTAATTTGCTTAAAATCCTAATATGCTAGGTATTCAAGATTAGTAATATTTTCTTATGAGTGTTTTGAATACTAAGAAAAGTTTGATGCTTGATGATTGTTTTGAGATATGGAGGTAATAATATCAAAGTCGTGCTAGTTGAGTAGTTGTGAAATTGAGAAATGCTTGTGTTGAAGTTTGCAAGTCCCGTAGCATGCACGTATGGTAAATGTTATGTAACAAATTTGAAACATGAGGTGTTATTTGATTGTCCTCCTTATTAGTGGCGGTCGGGGGTGAGTGATGGTCTTTTCCTACCAATCTATCCCCCTAGGAGCATGCGCGTAGTGCCAGGGTTTTTGATGACTTGTATATTTTTGCAATAAGTATGTGAGTTCTTTATGACTAATGTTGAGTCCATGGATTATACGCACTCTCACCCATCCATCCTTACTAGCCTCTTCGGTATCGTGCATTGCCCTTTCTCACATTGAGAGTTAGCGCAAACTTCGCTGGTGCATCCAAACCCCGTGATATGATACGCTCTTTCACACATAAACCTCCTTATATCTTCCTCAAAAGAGCCACCATACCTACCTATTATGGCATTTCCATAGCCATTTTGCGATATATTGCCATGCAACTTTCCACCATTCTATTTATCATGACACATTCATTAGTGCCGTATTGCTTAGCATGATCATGTAGTTGACATAGTATTTGTGGCAAAGCCACCGTTCATCATTCTTTCATACATGTCACTCCTGGTCCATTGCATATCCTGGTACACCGCTGGAGGCATTCATATAGAGTCATCTTTTGTTCTAGTATCGAGTTGTAAATAAATAGAAGTGTGATGATCATCATTTTCTAGAGCATTGTCCCAAGTGAGGAATTATAAAAAAAAGAGAAAGGCCATAAAAAAGAGAAAGGCCATAAAGAAAAAAAAATAAAGGCCATAAAAAAAGAGAAGGCCCAATAAATGAGAGAAAGAGAGAGAAGGGACAATGTTACTATCCTTTACCACACTTGTGCTTCAAAGTAGCACCATAATCTTCATGATAGAGAGTATCTTGTTTTGTCACTTTGATATACTAGTGGGAATTTTCATTATAGAACTTGGCCTGTATATTCCAACAATGGGCCTCCTCAAGTGCCCTAGGTCTTCGTGAGCAAGAAAGTTGGATGCACACCCACTTAGTTTCTTTTGTTGAGCTTTCATACATTTATAGCTCTAGTGCATCCGTTGCATGGTAATCCCTACTCCTTGCATCAACATAAATCGGTGGGCATCTCCATAGCCCATTGATTAGCCTCATTGATGTGAGACTTTCTCCTTTTTGTCTTCTCCACATAACCCCCCTCATTATATTCTATTCCACCCATAATGCTATGTCCATGGCTCGCGCTCATATATTGCGTGAAAGCTTATAGGTTTGAGATTACTAAAGTATGAAACAATTGTTTGGCTTGTCATCGGGGTTGTGCATGATGAGAGCATTCTTGTGTGACGAAAATGGAGCATGACTAAACTATATGATTTTGTAGGGATGAACTTTCTTTGGCCATGTTATTTTGAGAAGACATAATTGCTTAGTTAGTATCCTTGAAGTATTATTATTTCTATGTCAATATGAACTTTTGTCTTGAATCTTTCAGATCTGAATATTCATACCACAATTAAGAAGAATTACATTAAAATTATGCCACGTAGCACTTTGCATCAAAAATTCTGTTTTTATCATTTACCTACTCGAGGACGAGCAGGAATTAAGCTTGGGGATGCTTGATACGTCTCCAACGTATCTATAATTTTTGATTGCTCCATGCTATATTATCTATTGTTTTGGACATTATTGGGCTTTATTATCCACTTTTATATTATTTTTGGGACTAACCTATTAACCGGAGGCCCAGCCCAGAATTGCAGTTTTTTGCCTGTTTTAGGGTTTCGAAGAAAAGGAATATCAAACAGAGTCCAAACGGAATGAAACCTTCGCGAACGTGATTTTCTCAACGAACAAGACCCAGGAGACTTGGACCCTACGTCAAGACACAAAAGAGGAGGCCATGAGGTAGGGAGCGCCTACCCCCCCCCCCCAGGCGCACCCTCCACCCTCGTGGGCCCCATGTTGCTCCACCAACGTACTCCTTCCTCCTATATATACCTATGTACCCCCAAACGATCAGAAACGGAGCCAAAAACCTAATTCCACCGCCGCAACTTTCTGTATCCACGAGATCCCATCTTGGGGCCTGTTCCGGAGCTCCGCTGGAGGGGGCATCGATCACGGAGGGCTTCTACATCATCACCATAGCCCCTCCGATGAAGTGTGAGTAGTTTACCTCAGACCTATGGGTCCATAGTTATTAGCTAGATGGCTTCTTCTCTCTTTTTGGATCTCAATACAATGTTCTCCCCCTCTCTTGTGGAGAAATATTCGATGTAATCTTCTTTTTGCGGTGTGTTTGTTGAGACCGATGAATTGTGGGTTTATGATCAAGTCTATCTATGAACAATATTTGAATCTTCTCTGAATTCTTTTATGTATGATTGGTTATCTTTGCAAGTCTCTTCGAATTACCATTTTGGTTTGGCCTACTAGATTGATCTTTCTTGCAATGGGAGAAGTGCTTAGCTTTGGGTTCAATCTTGCGATGTCCTTTCCCAGTGACAGTAGGGGCAGCAAGGCACGTATTGTATTGTTGCCATCGAGGATACCAAGATGGGATTTTCATCATATTGCTTGAGTTTATCCCTCTACATCATGTCATCTTGCTTAAGGTGTTACTCTATTTTTAACTTAATACTCTAGATGCATGCTGGATAGCGGTCGATGAGTGGAGTAATAGTAGTAGATGCAGGCAGGAGTCAGTCTACTTGTCTCGGACGTGATGCCTATATACATGATCATGCCTAGATATTCTCATAACTATGCTCAATTCTGTCAATTGCTCAACAGTAATTTGTTCACCCACCGTAGAATACTTATGCTCTCGAGAGAAGCCACTAGTGAAACCTATGGCCCCCGGGTCTATCTTTATCATATTAATCTCCTATTACTTAGTTATTTCCTTTGTTTTTTACTTTGCCTTTATTTTACTTTGCATATTTATCACAAAAATACCAAAAATATTATCTTATCATATCTATCAGATCTCACTCTCGTAAGGGACGTGCAGGGATTGACAACCCCCATTCGCGTTGGTTGCGAGGATTTATTTGTTTTGTGTAGGTACGAGGGACTCGCGCATAGCCTCCTACTGGATTGATACCTTGGTTCTCAAAAACTGGGGGAAATACTTACGCTACTTTGCTGCATCATCCCTTCCTCTTCGGGGAAAACCAACGCAGTGCTCAAGAGGTAGCAGGGTTCACCACCTCCATTGGTGCCTCTCCGATGATGCGTGAGTAGTTCTTTGTAGACCTTCGGGTCCGTAGTTAGTAGCTAGATGACTTCATCTCTCTCTCTTGATTCTCAATACAATGGTCTCATGGAGATCCATATGATGTAACTCTTTTGTGGTTTGTTTGTTGGGATCGATGAACTTTGAGTTTATGATCGGATATATCTTTTTATATATATGAAAGTTATTTGAGTTTCTTTGATCTCGTATATGCATGTTTGTTATAGCCTCGTATTTCTTCTCCGATATTTGGGTTTTGTTTGGCCAACTTGATCTATTTATCTTGCAATGGAAAGAGGTGCTTTGTAGTGGGTTCGATCTTACAGTGCTTGATCACAGTGACAGAAAGGGAAACGGCACATATGTATCATTGCTACTAAGGACAAAACGATGGGGTCTATCTCTACATAAATAGATCTTGTCTACATGATTTCATCGTTCTTATTACACTGCTCCATTTCACCATGAACTTAATACACTAGATGCATGGTGGATAGCTGTCGATGTGTGGAGTAATAGTAGTAGATGCAGGCAGGAGTCGGTCTACTAATCTTGTACGTGATGCCTATATAATGATCATTGTCTGGTTATCGTCATAATTATTTGAGGTTATGTCAATTTCCCAATAGTAATTTGTTCACCCACCGCTTTGCTATTTTTCTCGAGAGAAGCCACTAGTGAAACCTACGGCCCCCGGGTCTCTTTCTCATATTATTTTCCTTTGCGATCTATTTTTATTTGCTTTTATTTTCAAATCTATTAATCCAAAAATCCAAAAATACCTTGCTGCAATTTATTTTATTTGGTGTTCGATCTATCAATATTTACAACTCTCTCACGTCCGTTTGCCAATTTTTGGCACTGTTACCCGAAAGGGATTGACAACCCCTTTAACACGTCGGGTTACTAGGATTTGTTATCTGCGTGCAGGGGCTGTTTACGTTGTGTTGCTTGGTTCTCCTACCAGTTCGATAACCTTGGTTTCATATCTGTGGGAAATGACTACTGCCGCTGTGCTGCATCATCCCTTCCTCTTTGGGGAAGCTTCAAGATACATCAAAAGGAATTTCTGGCGCCGTTGCCGGGGAGGATCTTCAACATATACCAGGTTCCTAATCACAAATCTCATCTCCTCGCATTTTACATTATTTCCCATTTGCCTCTCGTTTTCCTCTCCCCCACTTCACAAAAATTTGCTGTTTTATTCGCCTCTCCTTTTTTGTTTGTCGTTTTCTTGCCGGATCTGTTTTTGAGTGCGATCTTGTTGTGTAGTCATCATGACTCAAGAGAACACCAAGTTATGTGATTTCTCAAATACCAATAACAATTATTTCATCAACACTCCGCTTGCTCCTCCCGCCACTAGTGCGGAGACTTGTGATATTAATATTGCTTTGTTGAATCTTGTTATGAAAGACCAATTTTCCGGTACTCCTAATGAGGATGCCACGTCTCATCTTAATACCTTCGTGGAATTATGCGATATGCAAAAGAAAAAGATGTGGACAATGATGTGGTCAAGATGAAATTATTTCTGTTTTCCTTGCGTGATTCTGCAAAATTTTGGTTCTCTTCTTTGCCTCGCAATAGTATTAATTCTTGGAATAAGTGCAAAGATGCCTTTATCACTAAGTATTTTACTCCCACAAAAATTATTTCCCTTAGAACCCAGATCATGAATTGCAAGTAACTTGAACATGAGCATGTTGCACAATCTTGGGAAAGGATGAAAATGTCGCTAAGGAATTGCCCAACTCATGGGTTAAATCTTTGGATGATCATACAAAAATTTTATGCGGGGTTGAATATTGTTTCTCGTAATCTTTTAGATTTTGCTGCGGGTGGTACTTTTATGGAAAGTACTATGGGTGAAGCCACCAAATTGCTTGATAATATGATGGCAAATTATTCGCAATGGCATACCGAAAGAGCTCCTACTAGTAAAAAAGTTAATTCGATTGAAGAAATTTCTTCTTTGGGTGAAAAAGTTGATGCTCTTATGAAATTGGTTGCTAGTAGAAGTGCTCCTATTGATCTTAATGGTATGCCATAGATGTGAATTTTATATCTCGAAATAATTTCAACAACAATGCTTATAGAGGTAAATTTAATCATAAGCCTTTTCCTAGTAATTCCTCTAATAATTATGGTAATTCCTATGAAAATAAATCTTATAATAATAATAGGAACACCTCTGATCTTGCGAATCATATTAAAGAATTTATCAACACTCAAGAAGCTTTCAACACTTCCATAGAAGAAAAGTTCAGTAAGATTGATGATTTGTCTTGAAGTTTTGATATAATTGCTCATGATGTGGAAAATCTCAAGATGAAAATTCTTGTGCCTAAATTAGATGAATCAACTAAACCTCTTTATGCTTCTATGGATGAAAGTAAGAAAAGAACCGCTATGCTTAGAGCTAAAAGAGAATTTTTAAAAAAGCTTTTTCTAGTGATTTCTTTCACAAAAGTGATGAAGATCTAAAAATGATTGGTGTTTCTTCTATTAATTACTTGTTTAGTAAATTTAATATTGATGAAAAAGGGACTAGAGAAGAGTCAACTTTGGTAGAAGGCGTCCCAATATTTCGAAGGGTGAAAATCTTGTTGAGAAAATTGATGAAAGTGGGTTTGGAGAGGTCAAAACTTTAGCTAGTGATGTGCCCACTCTTTTGGATTAAAAAGACTTTAATTATGATATTTGCTCTTTCATTGATTGTATTTCTTTGTTGAAATCCATTATAAATTCACCCCATGCTTATGAACAAAATAAAGCTTTTACTAAACATATTGTTGATGCTATGATGAAAGCTTTTGAACAAAAATTGGAATTAGAAGTTTCAATTCCTAGAAAATTGCATGATGAATGGGAACCTACTATCAAAGTCAAGATTAAAAATTATGAGTGTTCTGCTTTATGTGACTTGCGTGCTAGTGTTTCTACAATTCCGAAATCTTTATGTGATGTGCTTGGTCTTACTAATCTTGAAGAATGTTCTTGGAATTTGCACTTGGCGGATTCTACTATTAAAAAGCCTATGGGAATAATTAATGATGGTCTTATTCTTGCAAATAGGAATTATGTTCCCATAGATTTTATTGTTCATGATATTGATTGCAATCCATCTTGTCCAATTATTCTTGGTAGACCATTTTTACACACTATTGGTGTCGTGATTGATATGAAAGAAGGCAATATTAAGTTCCAATTTCCTTTGAGGAAGGGAATGGAACAATTTCCTAGAACTAGAATTAAGACACCTTATGAATCAATCATGAGGGCATCTTATGAATCTCGAACCAAAGATGACAAAACTTAGATCCTTGCCTTATGCCTAGCTAAGGGCATAAAACTATAGCGCTTGTCGGGAGGCAACCCAATGAATAAATTTTATTTTTGCTTTTTGCTTCCTGTTTTTGTGTGATGACACAATTATGCTACTGTTATAATTGTGTTTTTTATGTTTTAATTAGTGTTTGTGCCAAGTAAAGCCTTTAGGATTTTCTTAGGTGATAGTTGTTTGATCTTGCTGAAAAAACAGAACTTTTGCGCTCACGAAATTAATTTTCATTTTTCCCAAAGGGTGATAAAATACCCATTCCACTTGAAGTAGATCATTATACAAATTGCTTAGTCTGTCTTAATTTTTCAGAATTTTGGGAGTTACAGAAGTATTCAAAATAGTCAGATTGCTACACACAGTTATGTTTTGACAGATTCTATTTTCTTTGTGTTGTGTGCTTATTTTGATGGCTCTATGGTTTTCTTTGATGAGTTTTTGCCATAGAAAAGTTGGAATACAGTAGATATAATACAAGAAAATAATATGAATTGGTTTGATATAGTACTTATAGTAGTGATTTATTATTCTTATACTAACGGATCTCACGAAGGTTTTGTTGAGTTTTGTGAGATTGAAGTTTTCAAGTTTTGGGTTATCTTACGATGGATGAAGGCAGGCTCCATCTGTCGCTGGTATGCCAGCTCGCGATGTCGTGGTCAAGGCCAGGAGGTGAGCGGCCTGAGGTCCGGTAAGAGCTCCCGAGGCGCGATGCTCAGGAGGTCCCCCTTGGCGCGCAAGCAGCTCCCTGGAGGCCGAAAGGGAAAGTAGCACTGTGATACATCTCCAATGTATCTATAATTTTTTATTGTTCCATACTGTTATATTATCAATCTTGCATGTTCTATAATCATTTTATAGTCATTTTATATCATTTTTTGGTACTAACCTTTTGACATAGTGCCACGTGCCAGTTCCTGTTTTTTCCGTGTTTTTTACATCGCAGAAAATCAATATCAGACAGAGTCCAAATTCCATGAAACTTTACGGAGATTTTTGATGGACCAGAAGGAACATGTTGGGCCCTGGTTTCACCTGGGGGGAGTCCCGAGGAGGGGACAACCCACCAGGGCATGCCAGGAGGCCCAGGCGTGCCCTAGTGGGTCGTGCCCACCTCGGGTGCCCCCTGGGCCACCTCTTTGCTCTATAAATACCCCAATATTTCCAGAACCCTAGGGGAGTTGACGAAATATTCATCCAGCCGCCGTAGAGTCCAGAACCACCAGATGCAATGTAGACACCATCTCGGATGGAGTTCACCACCTCCATTGGTGCCTCTCTGATGATGCGTGAGTAGTTCTTTGTAGACCTTCAGGTCCGTAGTTAGTATCTAGATGGCTTCATCTCTCTCTCTTGATTCTCAATACAATGGTCTCTTGGAGATCCATATGATGTAACTCTTTTGCGGTTTGTTTGTTGGGATCAATGAACTTTGAGTTTATGATCAGATCTATCTTTTTATATCCATGAAAGTTATTTGAGTTTCTTTGATCTCTTATATGCATGATTGCTTATAGCCTCGTATTTCTTCTTCGATATTTGGGTTTTGTTTGTCCAACTTGATCTATTTATCTTGCAATGGGAAGAGGTACTTTGTAGTGGGTTCGATCTTACGGTGCTTGATCCCAGTGACAGAAAGGGAAACAACACGTATGAATCATTCCTACTAAGGATAAAACGATGGGGTCTATCTCTACATAGATAGATATTGTCTACATCTTATCACCGTTCTTATTGCATTACTCCGTTTCTCCATGAACTTAATACACTAGATGAATGCTGGATAGCGGTCGATGTGTGGAGTAATAGTAGTAGATGCAGGCAGGAGTCGGTCTACTAATCTTGGACGTGATGCCTATATAATGATCATTGTCTGGATATCATCATAATTATTTGAGGTTCTATCAATTTCCCAACGGTAATTTGTTCACCCACCGCTTTGCTATTTTTCTCGAGAGAAGCCACTAGTGAAACCTACGGCCCCCGGGTCTCTTTCTCATATTATTTGCCTTTGCGATCTATTTTTATTTGCTTTTATTTTCAGTTCTATTAATCCGAAAATCCAAAAATACCTTACTGTAATTTATTTTATTTGGCGTTCGATCTATTAATATTTACAACTCTCTCATGCCCGTTTGCCAATTTCTGGCACCGTTACCCGAAAGGGATTTACAACCACTTTAACACGTCGGGTTGCGGGGATTTGTTATTTGTGTGCGGGGCATGTTTACGTTGTGTTGCTTGGTTCTCCTACCGGTTCGATAACCTTGGTTTCATATCTGAGGGAAATACCTACCGCTGTTGTGCTGCATCATCCCTTCCTCTTTGGGGAAATACCGACATAGCTTCAAGCGACATCACACTGCCGGAGCGAGTTTACGAGAGTGGAGGGCTTCGGATAGAGAGATTCGCTTCATTTCGCATGGGTGGCTTATCTTTTGGCAACCCGGTGGTGACTCCTTGCACAACGCCCGATTTGTGCTTCAGCGGTGGTGCTACTAGGTAGGGCCGCGCCGGTCTCCCCTTCCCCCGCTCATCTGAATGTTGTGCATCCTCGGGTCCCGACTCTCGAGCGAGGCTCAGCCGCCGCTGGTATGCCAGGTCACGATGCCGTGGTCAAGGCCAGGGGTGTGGGCTGGAGAGTCGGTAAGAGCTCCTGAGGTGCGATGATCACGAGTCCCCCCCTTTAACGCGCAAATGAATCATGTAGAAAAAGGGGCGGTCGGCGAGGCCACCTGTAGTTGAGCCCCGGAGATTCCTGCGGGTTAGTCTGGGAGAAGAGCAAGACTCATAATCGCACCGCTGTCCTGCCGTTGTTCTTTCCGCAAGAAGATGAAGACACTGAGGATCTGGTGAGGTGACGTGCGCGGAGTGGGCCGTGAACCAGAGGTCGATCGCACAGGTTTATCAGCATTGAAGGGACGGACCCGAGCACAAGCGCCATGCCAGCATGTGAAACCCCCATTGCAGGATGAGCGAGAGGCCGGTCAGCTATGCGGGGAGCCACGAAGAGCGGCAGGCAGGTAGGTGATAACATAAATAATCTCATGGGAGAAGGTAAAGCTAGTCCAAATAGATGCAAGAACGATCTATGCCACTGGGACGGACCCACGCGACTTGGGGATGATGCAGCCCGAGGGGCGCCCCCAACAAGGTAAACTAAAGGTGCAAAAAAGATAGGCGCCGCAGGGACAGGCCCGTGCGACATGGGGATGATGCAGCCCGAGGAGCACCCCCAACTGAATAAACTGGAAAATGTCACCCGGTGTCGTTGCTGGAGAGATGGTGAAGTAGCTGAAGATGCGCCCTGAAGAGGTTGCTCCTCACGAGCCGCCTTGGCCTTGAACCTCGGGAGGCTTTGGAGGTTCGCGAAGGACCGTTGCTACCTCCGCCAGGACCACGTGGTACCTAGCCTCCTGAGCAGCCACGATGCTTTGCAGGCGACGCTCGAAGGCGGCAGCCGTGTTCGGCAAGCCAAAGGGCATGCAAACGTAACTGTGAGGTGGGCCCTCACACCGACCAGCATGCGAAGGCCAGAAGCGTTGCTGAGCTGTGGCTCTGTTGTGCCCGGGGATGTTGACGCAGACGCACAGCTCGTCGTCCTTGTCGGGACAAGGAGCTGCGCTAGGTGGTGGGCGGTGGTCGCTACGCATGGCTCTTGCCTCTTGAAGCTCCTCAGTCGTCTTGGTGATGAACTCCTGAGCACCTGGCACCTTGCGCCTAGTGCCCTTGTGAGCGAAACGTGCAGTGAAGCATGCCTTCACGTGGTGCCCGAGCGCCTACCTAGTGACATTGGCCCGGTCAGAGGCCCTCCAGAAGAGAGCCACCGAGCCCAGCCTGAGGAGGGCGCCGAGTGCGCCTTCCTATGCGAGAGAGGGAGGCGCCCCATCCGTGGGTGCTGGTCCTGAGGTGGTGCCGCTGGAGACACCTCTCTCCTAAGGCTCTTGGCGGAGTAGCTGCTTTTTCTTCTTTGGGACAGCCTCAGGAGGGTAGATGGTGCCTTCATCATCTTGGTCTTCCACTGCCACAGCCTGGTAGGCGCGCTCGAGGGAGCACACCGCGTCCTTCTCCTCGCAGGCGATGGCGATGATGTCGTGGCTCCCTGGCATCTTGAGGACATAGTAGCCATGGTGGGTCACTTCCATGAACTTAGCCAGGGCCGAATACCCAAGGATGGCATTGTACGAGAGACGGATGTGAGCGACGGCGAAGTCGATGAGCTCAGTGCGGTAGTTGTCATGCTGGTCGAAGGTGACAGGGAGGCGGACCTGCCCTATCAGGGTGGTCGAGCCATCGGTCACTCCTGAGAAAGGTTGGTGGGCTACAGCTGATCATATGGCACTTGGAGGTGGTTGAACGTCTCGATGGAAAGAACATTGAGCCCCGCGCCACCGTCGATGAGGGTCTTAGTGACCAGGACATTGCTGATGACGGGCGAGCAGAGCATTGGGAGAGTGCCGGCAGTTGCCGCGCACTTGATCTGGTCGGACGAGCTGAAGGTGATTGTACTTGGACCACCTAAGCGGGCGCGTGGCCTCGAGCCTAGGAAGGGCCACGTTCACCTCATGAGTGAACTGCTTGAAGATGCGGTGGGAGGCTGGGGCCTGAGCACCACCCAAGATGCAGGTGATGGCACGAGGCTCCTGGAAGCCCCCAGCCCCCTCATCTTGGTGGTGGTCGTCATTCCTTCTTGGTGGTGGCAGCAGCGAGAGCAGGCCAGCGTTGCCCTAAGGACAGTCCTCACGAGGCTGGTCTCTCCAGGCAACCTCGCGAGACTGGCCTTGCCAGCGATCCTCATGAGGCTAATCGCGCCACTCCTGGCGGGGGCCGCGGTCGTCCAAGGGTAGTCGTCCAATGGAGGTGGTGAACCTCATCCGAGATGGTGTCTAGATTGCATCTGGTGGTTCTCGACTCTGCGTCGGCTGGATGAATATTTCGTCGACTCCTCTAGGGTTTTGGGAATTTTTGGGTATTTATAAAAGCAAAGAGGCGGTCCGGGGGCACCCGAGGTGGGAACAACCCACCAGGGCGCGCCTGGGCCTCCTGGCATGCCCTGGTGGGTTTTCCCCTACTCAGGACTCCCCCAGGTGCTACCAGGGCCCCACTTGTTCCTTCTGGTCCATAAAAAATCGCCGTAAAGTTTCATGGCATTTGGACTCCGTCTGATATTGATTTTCTGTGATGTAAAAAACACGAAAAAATAGGAACTGGCACTTGGCACTATGTCAACAGGTTAGTACCAAAAAATGATATAAAGTGACTATAAAATGATTATAAAACATCCAAGATTGATAATATAACAGCATGAAACAATCAAAAATTATAGATACGTTGGAGACGTATCAGTATCCCCAAGCTTAACTCCTACTTGTCCTCGAGTAGGTAAGTGCTAAAAACAGAATTTTTGATGTGGAGTGCTGTTTAACATGTCATATCATATTCTTTTCTTTATAGCATGGACAATTGGACTTTTTATGTGGTTCAAAGCAATAGTCTAGTGTTGACATAATAATTTAGATACTCAAGCATATCAACAAGCAACCATGTCATTCACAATATTAATGCTAAAATAAGTTATCTCTACAAAATCATACAGTCTTGTCATGCTCTATCTTCTTAACACAAAGTATTTATCATGCACAACCCCGATGACAAGCCGAGCAATTGGTTCATACTTTTTAACGCGCTTCAGCTTTTTCAACTCTTACGCAATACATGAGCGCAAGCTAGGGATATAGCACTATGGGTGGAATAGAGTATGATGATAGGGGTAAATATAAAGAAGACAAAAAGGTAAGAAAGTCTCACATCGATGCGGCTAACCAACGGGCTATGGAGATGCCCATCAATCAATATCAACATGAGGATTAGGGATTGCCATGCAACGAATGCACTAAGAGCTATAAGTGTATGAAAGCTCAATATGAAAACTAAGTGGGTGTGCATCTAATCCTATAATGAAAAATTCCCACTAGTATATGAAAGTGACAACTTAGGAGACTCTCCATATGAAAAACATGGTGCTACTTTGAAGCACAAGTGTGGTAAAGGATACTAGCAATAACCCTTCTCTCTTTGTTTATTTCTTTTCTTTTTTTTCTTTTTTTATTTCTTTCCCCTTTTCTTTTTCTCTCATTGTCCGGAGTCTCATCCCGACTTGTGGGGGAATCATAGTCTCCATCATCCTTTCCTTACTGGGCCACTGCTCTAAAAATGAATAATGATGATCATCACACTTCTTTTTACTTATAACTCAAAAGAAATAAAAATTACAACTCGATACCTATGACAAAATATGACTATATAAATGCCTTTGGCGATGACCTAGCGTAACATGTATGAAAATTGATGAACGGTGGATGAGCCACAAACACTATGTTAGCTATATGATCATGCAAAGCAATATGACAATAAATGCTCAAGTCATCAAATAAAAACAATGGAAGTTGCATGGCAATATATCTCAGAATGGCCATGGAAAAGCCATAATAGGTAGGTATGGTGGCTGTTTTGAGGAAGATATAATGAGGCTTATGTGTGATAGAGCGTATCATATCACGGGGTTTGGATGCACCTGCGAAGTTTGCACCATGTCTCAATGTGAGAAAGGGCAATGCACGGTACCGTAGAGACTAGCAAATTGCGAAAAGGTAAGAGTGTGTATAATCCATGGACTCACATTAGTCATAAAGAACTCATATACTTATTGCAAAAGTTTATTAGCCCTCGAAGCAAAGTACTACTACGCATGCCCCTAGGGGGGTAGATTGGTAGGAAAAGACCATCGCTCGTCCCCGACCGCCACTCATAAGGAAGACAATCAAAAATAAATCATGCTCCAACATCATAGCATAACGAGAGACTACACGTGCATGCTTCGGGAATCACAAACCTTAACACCATTATTCCTACTAGATCATAATTACTCATCAACATAACTCACATATCACATCATCATATCTCAAAACTATTACTAAGAATCAAGTTTATTTTGTCCAATGATCTTCATGACATTTTTCTTTTCCTTATCCTTCTTGGATATCTATCACTTTGGGACTAATTTTCATGTGTTGCTTTTGACAAGCTCCAAAAAATATAAGTGAAGATCATGAGCATAACAAATTTTCTTTCTCTCAAAATAATTTAAGTGAAGCAAGAGAGAATTTTCTTCAAAATTTTATTAACTCTCAAATAAATCTAAGTGAAGCAAGAGAGCATTTCTCCAAAAATACTAAGCACACCATGCTCAAAAAGATATAAGTGAAGCACTAGAGCAAGTCCTAGCTCATAAAAGATTTAAGTGAAGCATAGAGAGCAATTCAAACAAGTCATGACATAATTTTGGCTCCCTCAAATAGGTGTGTCCAGCAAGGATTGATGACTTAAAACACAAAATAAAACAAGAAAAGACTCATATCATACAAGACGCTCCAAGCAAAACACATATCATGTGATGAATAAAAATATAGTCTCGAGTAAAATACCGATAGTTGATGGAAGAAAGTGGGGATGACACTCAGGGGAATCCCCAAGCTTAGTTGGTTGCTCATTTTTGGATAATAGCTTGGGATGCCAGGGAATCCCCAAGCTTAGGCTCTTCCATCCTTCCTTCATCCATCGTAAGATAACCCAAAACTTGAAAACTTCAATCACACAAAACTCAATAAAACCTTCATGAGATCCGTTAGTATAAGAATAATAAACAACTACTATAAGTGATGTATCAAACCAACTCATATTTTGTTTTTGTATTATATCTACTGTTTTACAACTTTTCTATGGCAAAAAATCATCAAAGAAAACCATAGAGCCATCAAAATAAGCACACAACACAAAGAAAACAGAATTTGTCAAAACAGAACAGTCTGTAGCAATCTGACTATTTCGAATACTTATGTAACTCCAAAAATTCTAAAAAAATTGGAAGACCTGAGAAATTTGTATAATGTTCTACTGCAAGTGGAATCACTATTTTATCGCCCTCTGGTAAAACATGAAAATTAATTTCGTGAGTGTAAATTTTTTTGTTTTTCAGCAAGATCAAACAACTATCACCCAAGAATATCCTAAAGGCTTTACTTGGCACAAACACTAATTATAACATAAAAACACAATTATAACAGTAGCATAATTGTGCTAACACACAAGAACAGGAAGCAAAAATCAAAAATAAAATTGTATTCATTGGGTTGCCTCCCAACAAGCGCTATAGTTTTACGCCATTAGCTAGGCATAAAGCAAGAATCTAAGTATTGTCATCTTTGGTTCGAGATCCATAAGATGCCCTCATGATTGATTCATAAGGTGGATTAATTCTAGTTCTAGGAAAGTGTTCCATACCCTTCCTCAAAGGAAATTGGAACTTAATATTGCCTTCTTTCATATCAATCATGGCACCGATAGTGCGTAAAAACGGTCTACCAAGAATAATTGGACAAGACGGATTGCAATCAATATCAATAAAATCTATGGGCACATAATTCCTATTTGCAAGAATAAGACCATCATTGATTCTTCCCATAGGCTTTTTAATAGTTGAATCTGCCAAGTGCAAATTCCAAGAACATTCTTCAAGATTAGTAAGACCAAGCACATCACATAAAGATTTCGGAATTGTAGAAACACTAGCACCAAAGTCACACAAAGCAAAACACTCATAATTTTTAATCTTGACTTTGATAGTAGGTTCCCATTCATCATGAAATTTTCTAGGAATTGAAACTTCCAATTCCAATTTTTCTTCAAAAGCATTCATCATAGCATCAACAATATGTTTAGTAAAAGCTTTATTTTGTTCATAGGCATGGGGTGAATTTATCATGGATTTAAACAAACAAATACAATCAATCAAAGATCAACTATCATAGTTAAAGTCTTTGTAATCCAAAAGAGTGGGCACATCGCTAGTTAAAGTTTTGACCACTTCAAACCTACTTTCATCAAATTTTTCAACAAGATTTTCACCCTCCGAAACATCGGGACGCCTTCTACCTAAAGTTGACTCTTCTCCAGTCCCTTTTTCATCAATATTAACTTTACTAAACAAGGAATCAATAGAAGAAACACTAATAATTTTAAGATCTTCATCACTTTTGCGAAAGAAATCACTAGTAAATGTTTTTTCTAATAATTCTCTTTTAGCTCTAAGCATAGCAGTTCTTTTCTTACTTTCATCCATAGAAACATAAAGAGCTTTAATTGATTCATCAACTTTAGGCACAAAAAATTTCATCTTGAGATTTTCCACATCATGAGCAATTCTTTCAATAGTTCTAGACAAACCATCAATCTTATTCAACTTTTCTTCTATGGAAGTGTTGAAAACTTTTTGCATGTTCATAAATTCTTTAATATTATTCTCAAGATCAGAGGTGTTCCTATTATTATTATAAGATTGATTTCCATAGGAATTACCATAATTATTAGAGGAATTACTAGGAAAGGGCACAGGATTAAAATTACATCTATAAGCATTGTTGTTGAAATTATTCCGAGAGATAAAATTCTCATCTATGGCATCACTATTTTGCTCAATCAAAGTAGACAAAGTCATATCATTAAGATCAATAGGAGCACTTCTACTAGCAACCAATTTCACAAGAGCATCAACTTTTTCACTCAAAGAAGAAATTTCTTCAACCGAATTAACTTTTTTACTAGTAGGAGCCCTTTCGGTATTCCATTGCGAATAATTTGCCATGATATTATCAAGCAATTTGGTGGCTTCAGCCAAAGTAATTTCCATAAAAGTACCACCCGTGGCGGAATCTAAAAGATTACGAGAAATGAAATTCAACCCCGCATGAAAATTTGTATGATCATCCAAAGATTTAACCCATGAGTTGGGCAATTCCTTAGCATAATTTTCATCCTTTCCCAAGATTGTGCAACATGCTCATGTTCAAGTTGCTTGAAATTCATGATCTGGGTTCTAAGGGAAATAATTTTTGTGGGAGGAAAATACTTAGTGATGAAAGCATCTTTGCACTTATTCCAAGAATCGATACTATCGTGAGGCAAAGAAGAGAACCAAATTTTTGCAGAATCACGCAAAGAAAACGGAAATAATTTCACCTTGACCACATCATTGTCCACACCTTTTTTATTTTGCATATCACATAATCCACGAAGGTATTAATATGGGACGCGGCATCCTCATTAGGAGTACCAGAAAATTGGTCTTTCATAAGAAGATTCAGCAAAGCAGTATTGATATCACAAGTCTCCGCACTAGCGGCGGGAGAAGCAAGAGGAAAACGAGAGGCAAATGGAAAATGATGTAAATTGCAAGGAGATGAGATTTGTGATTAGGAACCTGGTTATGTTGAAGATCCTCCCCGGCAACGGTGCCAGAAATTCCTTTTGATTGCTCTTTGACTATAACGCCAAAAAAAGCTCCTGTCTGCTAGGACTACGTCGGTATTTCCCCAAAGAGGAAGGGATGTTGCAGCACAGCGACGGTAGGTATTTCCCTTAGTGAAGAAACCAAGGTTATCGAACCAGTAGGAGAACCAAGCAAGACAACGTAAAGAACACCTGCACATAAATAACAACACCTCGCAACCCGACGTGTTAAAGGGGGTGTCAATCCCTTTCGGGTAACGATGCCAGAAAATTGTGGTAGATTGAAATAATAGATCGCAAATAAAATAAATTGCAGCAAAGTATTTTTGTATTTTTGGTTTAATAGATCTGAATAAAAATGCAAAGGAAAGTAGATCGCAAGCAAATATATGAGGAAGAAGACCCGGGGGCCATAGGTTTCACTAGTGGCTTCTCTCGAGAAAAATAGCAAACGGTGGGTAAACGAATTAATGTTGGGCAATTGATAGAACCTCAAATAATTATGACGATATCCAAGAAATGATCATTACATAGGCATCACGTCCAAGATTACTAGACCGACTCCGGCTGGCATCTACTACTATTACTCCAGACATCGACCGCTATCCAGCATGCATCTAGTGTATTAAGTTCATGGAAAAATGGAGTAATGCAATAAGAATGATGACATGATGTAGACAAGATCCATTTATCTATTGCGTAGATATAGATCCCGTCTTTTTATCCTTAGTAGCAACGATACATACGTGTCGGTTCCCTTTTCTGTCACTAGGATCAAGCACCGTAAGATCGAACCCACTACCAGGCACCTCTTCCCATTGCAAGACAAATAGATCAAGTTGGCCAAACAAAACGCAAATATCATAGAAGAAATATGAGGCTATAAGAGATCATGCATATAAGAGATCAAAGAAACTCAAATCACTTTCATGGATATAAAAAGATATGACTGATCATAAACTCAAAGTTCATCAGATCTCAACAAACACACCGCAAAAGAGTTACATCATATGGATCTCCAAGAGGCCATTGTATTGATAATCAAGAGAGAGTGAGATGAATACATCTAGCTACTAACTACGGACCCGAAGGTCTACAAAGAACTACTCACACATCATCGGAGAGGCACCAATGGAGGTGGTGAACCCCATCCGAGATGGTCTCTAGATTGGATCTGGTGGTTCTGGACTCTGCGGCGGATCGATGAATATTTCGTCAACTCCCCTAGGGTTTTGGGAATATTTGGGTATTTATAGAGCAAAGAGGCGGTCCGGGGGTACCCGAGGTGGGCACAACCCACTAGGTCGCGCCTGGGCCTCCTGGCGCACCCTGGTGGGTTGTCCCCTCCTCGGGACTCCCCCCAGGTGCTACCAAGTCCCAACTTGTTCCTTCTGGTCCATAAAAAATATTCGTAAAGTTTCGTGGCATTTAGACTCCGTCTAATATTGATTTTCTATGATGTAAAAAACACGGAAAAATAGGAACTAGCACTTGGCACTATGCCAATAGGTTAGTACCAAAAAATGATTATAAAACATCCAAGATTGATAATATAACAGGATGAAACAATAAAAAATTATAGATACATTGGAGAAGTATCAGCGGGCGCCTTGCGCGGTGGGTCGCGCTGAGGGGCCACACGTCTTGGGCCGAGGGCGACGTCCTGACGAGGAGGTGGCGGAGGCGCTCCATGGGCTACGTCGCCCGTAGCAGGCGGTGGACGAGGCAGCAAGAGGGACGATGCAGGTGAGCCCCAGCCGCGCTGACCAGCTCGGCGACGCGGTCCATCCAGTCTTCGTAGAGGTCGTCAACGGGGCGGTAGAGCAGGAGCTCACGCGCCATGAGCAACGCGGCCTGCGCGTTCGCTGGGCCGTGACGAGCGTGGGACGACGAGCCGGCCGGAGTCAGCGACGGTGTGGCGGTGCATGTGTCCTACCACATAGAGGGATACTGCGACGAAGCTTGCTGCTCGTGCCCCGTCGGGCTGGTGACAGCGTTAGCGGCTTACGATGGAGAACGATGGGGAGGCCCGTCGACGGGCGCCGTCTGGGCGATGCACCTGGCGAGACTGGCTCGACGCTCAGCACGGCCTCGGCGAGCATCTGCCATGGGGACGGTGGACTGGCGGCGAGTCGACCGACGGAAGAGAAGCTTCGACGCACCCCTACCTGGCGCGCCAAATTTCGGATTCAGGGCTCCGCAGACCCTTGAGAGGTTCGAACACTAGGGTGCATACGAAGAACTCCTACTCCCCGGCTTGTGATACATCTCCATCGTATCTACTTTTCCAAACACTTTTGACCTTGTTTTGGACTCTAACTTGCATGATTTGAATGGAACTAACCCGGACTGACGTTGTTTTCAGCAGAATTGCCATGGTGTTATTTTGTACAGAAATAAAAGTTCTTGGAATGACCTGAAACTTCACAGAGAACATTTTTGGAATATATAAAAAATACTGGCAAAAGAATCAACGTCAGGGGTCCCACACCCTGTCCACGAGGGTGGGGGCGCGCCCACCCCCCTGGGGCACGCCCCCCCCCCCCCCCCCCCCGGGCCCCCTGAGGCTCCACCGACCTCAAATCCAACTCTATATATTCACGTTCGGGGAGAAAAAAAATCAGAGAGGAGGATTCATTGCATTTTACGATACGGAGCCGCCGCCAAGCCCTAATCTCTCTCGGGGGGCTGATCTGGAGTCCGTTCGAGGCTCCGGAGACGGGAATCCGTCACCATCGTCATCATCAACCTTCCTCCATCACCAATTTCATGACGCTCACCGTTGTGTGTGAGTAATTTCATCGTAGGCTTGCTGGACGGTGATGGGTTGGATGAGATTTATCATGTAATCGAGTTAGTTTTGTTAAGGTTTGATCCCTAGTATCCACTATGTTCTGAGATTGATGTTGCTATGACTTTCCTATGCTTAATGCTTGTCACTAGGGCCCGAGTGCCATGATTTTAGATCTGAACATATTATGTTTCCATGAATATATGTGAGTTCTTGATCCTATTTTGCAATTCAGAAGTCACCTACTATGTGTTATGATCCGTTAACCCCGAAGTGACAATAATCGGGACAATTACCGGTGGTGACTATAGTTTGAGGAGTTCATGTATTTACTAAGTCTTAATGCTTTGTTCCGGTACTCTATTAAAAGGAGGCTTTAATATCCCTTAGTTTCCAGTAGGACCCCACTGCCATGGGAGGGTAGGACAAAAGATGTCATGCAAGTTCTTTTCCATAAGCACGTATGACTATATTCGGAATACATGCCTACATTACATTGATGAACTAGAGCTAGTTCTGTGTCACCCTATGTTATAACTGTTACACGAGGAATCGCATCCAACATAATTATCCATCATTGATCCATTGCCTACAAGCTTTTTACATATTGATCTTTGCTTAGTTACTTTTCCGTTGCCATTGTTACAATCACTACAAAAACTACTATTGTTACTTTTGCCACCATTACCGCTGCTTCCATATTACTTTGCTACTAAATACATTGATGTAGATATTAAGTCTTTCATGTGCGGTTGAATTGACAACTCAACTGTTAATACTTGAGAATATTCTTTGGCTCCCCTTGTGTCGAATCGATAAATTTGGGTTGAATACTTTACCCTCGAAAACTGTTGCGATCCCCTATACTTGTGGGTTATCAAGACTATTTTCTAGCGCCGTTGCCGGGGAGCATTGCTCTATTCTTTGAGTCACTTGGGATTTATATCTATTGATCACTATGAGGAACTTGAAAGATGAAAGAACCAAGATTTTTCCCTCAACTACAAGGGGAGGTAAGGAACTGCCATCTAGCTATGCACTTGATTCACCTTCTGTTTTGAGTAAACTTGCGACATCTACTCCTGCTATTTATTCTGATATGTCGCATGTTATTGATGATGCCACTTATGCTTTTCATGATGCTTATGATGAAACTACTTCTATGCTTGATAATATTGTGCCACTAGGTGAACTTCTTGATGAACAACTTGCTAGGGTTAGAGAGAATGAAATTATTGAAACTGATAATATTGATGAAAGTGATGATGAAGATTCTCCCCCTAGATATGAATTGCCCGTTGTGCCCGAAGGTTATGTTATGGATGAAGAAACTGCTTGAGACTTTTTAGCTTGCAATGATAGATATGATCTTAAGAAACCGTTAGCTAAGCTGAAAGAAAAAGTCTTTGAATGCTAGAATGAAATATGACCCTGCCTTTGCTACTTCACCTATCTGTATTTCCGATAAGTATTATGATTTCTCTGTCGATCATGAGTTAATTACTTTGGTTGAATCTGATCCTTTTATGGCTATGAATCTGAAACTATTGTGGCACATCTTACTAAATTAAATGATATAGCCACCCTGTTCACTAATAATGAGAAAATTTGTTACTACTATATCCTTAAGCTATTTTCGTTCTCATTAAAGGGTGATGCTAAAACATGGTTTAATTCTCCTGGTCCTAGTTGTGTGCGTAGTCCCCAGGATATGATTTATTATTTCTCTGCTAAATATTTCCACGCTCATAAGAAACAAGCTGCCTTAAGGGTAATATATAATTTTGTACAAATTGAAGAAGAGAGTCTCCCACAAGCTTGGGGGAGGCTTCTCCGATTACTTAATGCTTTGCCTGATCATCCTCTCAAGAAAAGTGAAATACTTGATATGTTTTATAATGGACTAACCGATGCTTCCAGAGACCACCTAGATAGTTGTGCTCGTTGTGTTTTCAGGGAAAGAACTATTGATCAAGCTGAATTGCTATTGAATAATATGTTGAGTAATGAAAATGATTGGACACTTCCTGAACCAACTCCTAAGCCAACTCCGAAGAAAAGGGGTATTCTATTTCTTAGTCCTGAAGATATGCAAGAGGTAAAGAAATCTATGAAAGAAAAGGGTATTAAAGCTGAAGATGTTAAGAATTTACCACCTATTGAAGAAATACATGGTCTTGATAACCCTACACAGGTAGTAAAGGTAAATTCTCTCTATAGATTTGATGAAGGTGATATTCCTCGTTATAAGTCTGCTAGCCAATGCTCAGATGAGTTTGATAATTTTATTGTTAAACAAGAAAACTGCAATGCTTATGTTGGTAGACAATTGAAACGCAATGCTTATATGGTTGAACACTTAAGTGATTATATGTCTAGAGTCAAAGGTGAACTTAAACTTATTAGTAAACATGCTTCTATGGTTACCACTCAAGTAGAACAAGTACTTAAAGCTCAAAATGATTTGCTCAATGAATTAAATAATAAGAAAAGTGATAATGTTGTTAGAGTTGTGACTAGAGGGGGTAAAATGACTCAGGAACCTTTGTATCCTGAGGGCCACCCTAAGAGAATTGAGAAAGATTCTCAGAGAACTAATGTTGATGCACCTAGTTCTTCTAAGAAGAAGAAAAGGAAAAATGATAGAACTTTGCATGCTTCTAGTGAACCTGTTATTGACACACCTGAGAATCCCAATGATATTTCTATTTCTGATGTTGTAACACAATCCAGTAATGAACATGACCCTAGTGATAATGTTAATGACGATGTTCATGTTGATGCTCAACCTAGCAATGACAATGATGTAGAGATTGAACCTATTGTTGATCTTGATAACCCACAATCAAAGAATCAATGTTATGATAAGAGAGACTTCGTTGCTAGGAAGCACGATAAAGAAGAGAGAACCATGGGTTCAGAAACCCATGCCTTTTCCTCCTAAACCATCCAAGAAAAAGGATGATGAGGATTTTGAGCACTTTGCCGAAATGATTAGACCTATCTTTTTGCGTATGTGTTTGACTGATATACTTAAAATGAATCCTTATGCTAAGTACATGAAAGATATTGCCACAAATAAAAGAAACATACCCGAAGCTGAAATTTCCACCATGCTTGCTAATTATACTTTTAAGGGTGGAATACCTAAGAAACTAGGAGATCCAGGAGTACCAACTATACCATGCTCCATTAAAAGGAACTATGTTAAAACTGATTTATGTGATCTTGAGCCGGTGTTAGTGTTATGTCTCTCTCTTTATATCATAGACTTGATTTGAATAAGTTGACACCTACTGAAATATCTTTGCAAATGGCTGATAAATCAACTGCTATACCTGTCTATATATGTGAGGATGTGCCTGTCGTGGTTGCAAACGTTACTATTTTAACGGACTTTGTTATTCTTGATATTCCCGAGGACAATAGTATGTCTATTATTCTTGATAGACCATTTTTGAATACTACAGGGGCTGTTATTGATTGCAACAAAGGCAATGTCACTTTTCATGTTAATGGTAATGAGCATACGATACACTTTCCGAGGAAACAACCTCAAGTCCACAGTATCAATTCCATTAGAAAAATTCCAACGATTACTATTGGAGGTTTTGAATTTCCTCTTCCTACTGTCAAGAAGAAATACAATATTCTTATTGCTGGGGACATGCATATCCCCGTTGAGGTAACTTAGTGTTATTCGAAAATTCTCCAGCTTCATGTTATTCGGAAAGAGTTTGTTAACAAGACTTGATCAACCTTGTTAGTGGATTCCTTTTGATGAGCATGAGATGGGTAAAGTTAGAAAGTACAACTCTCTGTACCCTCCTTTTACTTTTGGTTATTTAGATTAAATAAAGCAAAAATAGTATTTTCTGTCTGTTTTCTGAATTATCCTTGCAATAAAAAACCCGAAAATAAAAGTTCTCCAAATGTCCTGAAAATTTTATATGATTTTTTCTAGAATATTTAAGAATATTTGGCACTGAGAACACACCAGGGGGACCCACCACCTGGCCACGAGGGTCCAGGGCACACCCACACCCCTGGGATGCGCCCCCTGCCTTGTGGACCCCAGGTGGGGCCCCTCCACTTATTCTTGCACCCACACACTTCGTCTTCCTCCAGAAAAAATCATCCACCAGCTCAAACCCGAGTTCTAGCTCATCTTGCTGCCATTTTTGATATCCTTGCTCAAAGCTCCATTCACAAAACTGCTTTGGGGGATTGTTCTTTGGTATGTGACTCCTCCAATGGTCCAATTAGTTTTTATTCTATTGCTTTATTTATTGCAAATTTTTGCTGCTTAGGTGACCTTGTTCTTGAGATTGCATGTCAAATTTATGTGGTCAAAAGTAGTTTTAATGCATGATATGGCCTCTAGACAGTTGTGGGAGTAGTTGTTATTAACCTTGTTGAGTTTGGCTCACTTTTATTTTGAGTCACTAAAAATTTCAGAATTTTTTTAGAGAAAATGATGAAGAGATTGTTGAGGGGCTCTTCGAGCCGAAGCTCGAAGGATAACCAAAGTGAAGAGAATAAGAAGCCCAAATATAATCTCCCTCGCACTGCGGAGGTCCGACCGTGTGAATGGCCTTGTGATGAGTTCTTGAGAGCCGCCGAGATTTATGAAGACTTTTATTATTTGGCTGAGAATGCAGGCCTCATCGACTTCCTCCGCGACCAGCGTGAACAGTATCTCCTCCTCACTAATATTTTCATGCAAAATTTTCACTTTCATGCTAAGAAATCACTACCTTCGGTGGAATTAAACTTATATGATGAGGTTAAGGAGATGTCACTATATGATTTTTGTTGGGTCTGTAAGATACCCTTTGAGGGCAGCATAGAGGAACCACACCGTAATGATGTGGAAGGGTTTATTGATATGATTGTTGTAGGGGAAACAAGGAAAGTTTTCGATGCAAGAATTACTAGCATACATTTTCTTATTCTACGTTACTTTGCAATATTTGCTAGTAGATGCTTAATTAGTCGTGGGAACAGTGGAAATCTTAGTGCCCCTGATATTGTTATTTTTCTCCATGCTTTGTTTCGTGATACAACTTTTAGTCTAGGCGCTATTGTTGCTAAACCGTAAAATCTGAACCGAGCAAAGGGCCCCATCTTTGGAGGCATCTTTGCTTCACGCCTTGTTGCACACTTTAGGATACCTATTAGACATTATGAGAAAGAGGAAAAGTTGATGCCCCCTATTTTTCTAGATTATAAGAGTATGGTAGCAAATGATTTCATTGTTATGGATAAAAAGAAGATGCTTAAGTGTAGATTGATATTTGATAAAAACTACTATGAGATTATTACCTTGCCTGCGCCCTCTTTGTTTAACATATTTTCAGGCATGTACCTCATTTTGCCGGAGGCCATTCATGCCTACCGGAGCCTGACATCAGCTCCAGAGCCTGAGCCGGAGCCACCCCTTGATCCTTATCGGCGGTCTATTTATCAGTGGGATCCGGAGGAGATTGTCAACCAGTGGCGCCCAGAGGACACTCCTCCCTACACTGGAGAGGGCAGCTTTGAGCCATGGCCATAGACCAACTTAGGCCAAAAGCCTAAGCTTGGGGGACTACATATTCCTCACTGACATTACATTCATGTCCACACACTCATGCCTGTTGTCGGTGCTCATACTTTTTCATTGTACTATCCATGCTAGTTTATTTCCCTTTCCAACATTCTTCTTGTGTGTTTGAAAAACCTTAAGAAAAACCAAAAAAATAGTTGTAGATTTTAGCTAGTTTACTTTCCATGCCCGTAGTAGTAGTAATTAAAAGAAAACCCAAAAAGATTTCTCGTTCTTCTTTTGCTTGTTGGGAGCTTTCCCGTGTAAATAGTTTTGTTTATTGTCTTTTCTTTGGGGTCGAGAGGAGAAGACCATGATGAAAATGTTGAGTGGCTCTCATATGCATTATTGTTGATCTAACCAAGAGCCCATATTACCTTGTCTTCTCATGTGTATTAAATGCTTGTAGATTCCAGCTTAGTCCAATGCACGTGCACTATTATTATTATCCACACCGTTCAGTCGTGCAAGTGAAAGGCAATAATGATGATATATGATGGACTGATTGAGATGAGAGAAGCTAGTATGAACTCGACCTATCTTGTTTTTGTAAATATGATTAGTTCATCGTTCCTGATTCAGCCTATTATGAATGAAACATGTTTGCAATGACAATTAGAGATTATAGTTGCTCATGCCATGCTTAATTAGCTAGGAGTTTATAATGGTTTACCTTGCGTGCCAACATGCTATTAAAATGGTTGTGATGTGGTATGATAGGGTGGTATACTCCTTTGAACGATTCAAGTGGCTTGACTTGGCACATGTTCATGCATGTAGTTGAAACAAAATCAACATAGCCTCCACGATATTTATGTTCATGGTGAATTATATCCTACTCATGCTTGCACTCAATGTTGATTAATTTTAATGCATGTTCATGATTGTTGTCGCTCTCTAGCTGGTCGCTTCCCAGATTCTTTCTAGCCTTCACTTGTACTAAGCGGGAATACTGCTTGTGCATCCACTTCCATAAACCCCAAAAGTTATTCCATATGAGTCCACCATACCTTCCTATATGCGGTATCTACCTGCCGTTCCAAGTAAATTTGTATGTGCCAAACTCTAAACCTTCAAATGAAATTCTATTTTGTATGCTCGAATAGCTCATGTATCAACTAGGGCTATCTATATCTTCCATGATAGGTGGGTTATTCTCAAGAGGAGTGGACTCCGCTCCTCATTCACGAGAAAATGGCTAGTAACCGGGATGCCCAGCCCATGCTTAAATTAAAATAATTGCAAATAAAACTCCCCCAGGATTGTTGTTAGTTGGAGGCACCCGTTGTTTCGGACAAGCCATGGATTGATGTTTGTTGGTGGTAGGGGGAGTATAAACTTTACCATTCTGTTTGGGAACCGCCTATAATGTGTGTAGCATGGAAGATATCAAGATCTCTCGGTTGTTATGTTGATAATGAAAGTATACCACTCAAAATATTATTCATCTCTATTTCAAAATCGAGCTCTGACACCTCTACAAATCCATGCTTCCCTCTAAGACGGGCCTATCTATTTACTGTTATGTTGAGTCATCATCCTCTTATTAAAAAGCACTAGTTGGAGAGCACCGCTATCATTTGCATGTATTACTATTAGTTTACATTGAGTATGACTGTGACTGGATCTCTTTTACCATGAATTACAATGTTTAGTCAGTCCTTGAACCTCAAAGGTGCTATGCATTTATGTTTTGCGGTCTCAGAAAGGGCTAGCGAGATACCATCTTGTTATATCACATTATGATTGTTTTGAGAAAGTGTTGTCATTCGAGATTTACTATTATTGCTTTTTAGTTGATTATGCCATTGCTATGAGTAAACATGAGACCTAAATGTTCTTGTGAATATGGTTAGATCATAATCTTTGATGAAAACTTGAGTGCTGGCTTTACATATTTACAACAACAGGATCAAACAGAGTTTGTAAAAGTTTTTCTTTATCACTTTTAGTTTGTCAACTGAATTGCTTGAGGACAAGCAAAGGTTAAGCTTGGGGGAGTTGATACGTCACCATCGTATCTACTTTTCCAAACACTTTTGACCTTGTTTTGGACTCTAACTTGCATGATTTGAATGGAACTAATCTGGACTGACGTTGTTTTCAGCAGAATTGCCATGGTGTTATTTTTGTGCAAAAATAAAAGTTCTCGGAATTACCTGAAACTTCACGAAGAATATTTTTGGAATATATAAAAAATACTGGTGAAAGAATCAACGTCAGGGGGCCCACACCCTATCCACGGGGGTGGGGGCACGCCCACCCCCTTGGGGAACGCCCCCTGTCTCATGGGCCCCTGAGGCTCCACCGACCTCAAATCCAACTCTATATATTCACATTCAGGGAGAAAAAAATCAGAGAGGAGGATTCATCGTGTTTTACGATAGGGAGCCGCCGCCAAGCCCTAATCTCTCTTGGGAGGCCTGCTCTGGAGTCCGTTCGGGGCTCCGGAGAGGGGAATCCGTCGCCGTCGTCATCATCAACCTTCCTCCATCACCAATTTCATGATGCTCACCATCATGCGTGAGTAATTCCATCGTAGGCTTGCTGGACGGTGATGGGTTGGATGAGATTTATCATGTAATTGAGTTAGTTTTGTTAGGGTTTGATCCCTAGTATCCATTATGTTCTGAGATTGATGTTGCTATGACTTTGTTATGCTTAATGCTTGTCACTAGGGCCCGAGTGTCATGATTTTAGATCTGAACCTATTATGTTTCCATGAATATATGTGAGTTCTTGATCCTATTTTGCAAGTCAATAGTCACCTACTATGTGTTATGATCTGTTAACCCCGAAGTGACAATAATCGGGACAATTACCAGTGATGACTATAGTTTGAGGAGTTCATGTATTCACTAAGTGTTCATGCTTTGTTCCGGTACTGTATTACAAGGAGGCCTTAATATCCGTTAGTTTACAATAGGACCCCGCTGCCACGGGAGGGTAGAACAAAAGATGGCATGCAAGTTCTTTTCCATAAGCACGTATGACTATATTCAGAATACATGCCTACATTATATTGATGAACTAGAGCTAGTTCTGTGTCACCCTATGTTATAACTGTTACATGAGGAATCACATCCGACATAATTATCCATCACTGATCCATTGCCTACGAGCTTTTCACATATTGATCTTTGCTTAGTTACTTTTTCGTTGCCACTGTTACAATCACTACCACTATTACTTTTGCCACCGTTACCGCTGCTTCCATATTAGTTTGCTACTAAATACTTTGCTGCAGATATTAAGTCTTTCAGGTGCGGTTGAATTGACAACTCAATTGTTAATACTTGAGAATATTCTTTGGCTCCCCTTGAAAACGGATATTAAGGCTTGAATACTCTACCCTCGAAAAATGTTGTGATCCCCTATACTTGTGGGTTATCAGCTTGCCGGCCCAACGATTCCACAGCTAGACTCGACGAACCCAAAGAATGAGAGACACGGAGATTTATCCTGGTTCGGGCCACCTTGCGGTGTAATACCCTACACCAGCTTTGTGGTGGATTGCCTCGAGGGACTGGGGATGAACTAGTACATAGGATGAACAGCCTCAGGAGGTGAGGTGTTCTTGACCTCGATGAGCTGGTGGGTGTGGGGATGGTCTGAATGATCCCCTCTCGACCCCCTCGCCATGTGGTGGCTAGGTCCTATTTATAGTGGCCTTGGTCCTCTTCCCAAATGTTGGTGGGAAGGGATCCCACAACGGCCAATTTCAAAGGGAGACAACTAGTACAAGTTATCCTGACAAAAGTAGTCTTCGCCTGCAAAAGGCTCTGGCGGTGACGCTGTCATGGGCTCCGCGATGACCTCCGTGCTGCCGTCCTGGCGGTCTTGGTCTTGTTGCACCAATATGGAAACCTTTGCGTGATTCCTCGGGACTCCACGCCTGTGCTTGCCTCCTTAGCACCAAAGGGGAAACGTGTACACTGCCTAGCCTTGGTCGTCATGGCTCACATCATGTGAACCTCGTGAGGTGCACATTGCCTTGTTATCTCCGCTCCTCGGGAGCCAGCTTAGTGAGGCCGCCCCTAGGGAGGTCTTGGTGTCATCCTCCTCGCGAGGCTTGGCCCCTCGCGAGGGTCTTGTGTTGTTGCTACTGATTTGGGCCGTACAGGGCTGCTAATGGAGCCACGCCACAGGCCGCAGGCAGGCAAGTCTCAGCACCTCCGGTCCCAGAACGCCGACAGAACTTGGCTTGTATATTCCAACGATGTGCTTCCTCAAATTTCCCTAGGCCTTCATGAGCAAGCAAGTTGGATGCGCACCCACTTAGTTTTCTGTTTCAGCTTTCATAAACTTATAGCTCCAGTGCATCCGTTGCGTGGCAATCCCTACTCACTTACATTGATATCTATTGATGGGCATCTCCATAGCTCGTTGATATGCCTAGTTGATGTGAGACTATCTCCCTCTTTTTGTCTTCTGCACAACCACCCTCTATTCCACCTATAGTGCTATATCCATGGCTCATGCTACCTCTTGAGCACTGCGTTGGTTTTCCCTTGAAGAGGAAAGGGTGATGCAGCAAAGTAGCGTAAGTATTTCCCTCAATTTTTGAGAACCAAGGTATCAATCCAGTAGGAGGCTACGCGCGAGTCCCTCGCACCTACACAAAACAAAATAAATCCTCGCAACCAACGCGATAAGGGGTTGTCAATCCCTACATGGTCACTTACGAGAGTGAGATCTAATAGATATGAAAAGATAATCTTTTTGGTATTTTTATGATAAAGATGCAAAGTAAAATAAAAGCAATGAAAATAACTAAGTATTGGAAGATTCATATGATGAAGATAGACTCGGGGGCCATAGGTTTCACTAGTGGCTTCTCTCAAGAGCACAGGTATTTTACGGTGGGTGAACAAATTACTGTTGAGCAATTAACAGAATTGAGCATAGTTATGAGAATATCTAGGTATGATCATGTATATAGGCATCACGTCCGAGACAAGTAGACCGACTCCTGCCTGCATCTACTACTATTACTCCACACATCGACCGCTATACAGCATGCATCTAGAGTATTAAGTTCAAGAGAACAGAGTAATGCTTTAAGCAAGATGACATGATGTAGAGGGATAAATTCATGCAATATGATTAAAAAAACCCATCTTGTTATCCTCGATGGCAACAATAAGATACGTGCCTTGCTGCCCCTACTGTCACTTGGAAAGGACACCGCAAGATTGAACCCAAAGCTAAGCACTTCTGCCATTGCAAGAAAGATCAATCTAGTAGGCCAAACCAAACTGATAATTCAAAGAGACTTGCAAAGATAACCAATCATACATAAAAGAATTTAGAGAAGATTCAAATATTGTTCATAGATAAACTTGATCATAAACCCACAATTCATCGGTCTCAACAAACACACCGCAAAAGAAGATTACATCGAAAAGATCTCCACAAGAGAGGGGGAGAACTTTGTATTGAGATCCAAAAGGAGAGAAGAAGCCATCTAGCTAATAACTATGGACCCGTAGGTCTGAGGTAAACTACTCACACTTCATCGGAGAGGCTATGGTGTTGATGTAGAAGCCCTCCGTGATCGATGCCCCCTCCGGCGGAGCTCCGGAACAGGCCCCAAGATGGGATCTCGTGGATACAGAAAGTTACGGCAGTGGAATTAGGGTTTTGGCTCTGTATCTGATCGTTTGGGGGTACGTAGGTATGTATAGGAGGAAGAAGTACGTCGGTGGAGCATCAGGGGGCCCAAGAGGGTGGAGGGCGCACCTGGGGGGTAGGCGCGCCCCCTACCTCGTGGCCTCCCTGTTGGATGCTTGACGTAGGGTCCAAGTCTCCTGGGTCTTGTTCGTTCCAAAAATCACGTTCCCGAAGGTTTAATTCCGTTAGGACTCCGTTTGATATTCCTTTTCTTTGAAACCCTAAAATAGGCAAAAAAAAAAATAGCAATTCTGGGATGGGCCTCCGGTTAGTAGGTTAGTCCCAAAAATAATATAAAAGTGTATAATAAAGCCCAATAATGTCCAAAACAATAGATAATATAGCATGGAGCAATCAAAAATTATAGATACGTTGGAGACGTATCATCTCACGCTCATGTATTCCGTGAAAGTTGAAAAAGTTTGAGAACATCAAAAGTATGAAACAATTGCTTGGCTTGTCATCGGGGTTGTGCATGATTTAAATATTTTCTGTGATGAAGATGGAGCATAGCCAGACTATGTGATTTTGTAGGGATATGCTTTCTTTGGCCATCTTATTTTGAGAAGACATAATGGCCTTGTTAGTACGCTTGGAGTATTATAGTTTTTATGTCAATATTAAACTTTTGTTTTGAATCATACGGATTTGAACATTCATGCCACAAATGAAGAAATTACATGGATAAATATGTTAGGTAGCATTCCACATCACAAATTCTGTTTTATCATTTACCTACTCGAGGACGAGCAAGAATTAAGCTTGGGGATACTTGATATGTCTCCAATGTATCTATAACTTTTACTTGTTCCATGCTATTATATTATCTGTTTTGGATGTTTTATATGCATTAATATACTATTTTATATGATTTTGGGGACTAACCTATTAACCTAGAGCCCAGTCCCAGTTTCTATTTTTTCCTTGTTTTCGAGTTTCACAGAAAAGGAATACAAAATGGGGTCCAAACGGAATAAAACTTTCGCGATGATTTTTCTTGGACCAGAAGACATCCAGAGGACATGGAGGGCAAGTCAGAGAAGCCACGAGGCGGCCACAAGGACGGAGGGCGCGCCCAGGGGGGTAGGGCGCACCCCCACCCTATGGGGCCCTCGTGACTCCACCGACCTAATTCTTTCGCTTATATATACTCTTATACCCAAAAACCATCACGGGAAGCCACGAAAACACTTTTCCACCGCCGCAACCTTCTGTACCCGTGAGATCCCATCTACAGGCCTTTTCTGGCATCCTGCCGGAGGAGGATTCGATCATAGAGGGCTTCTACATCAACACCATTGCCATTCCGATGAAGCGTGAGTAGTTTACTTAATACCTACGGGTCCATAGCTAGTAGCTAGATGGCTTCTTCTCTCTCTTTGATTCTCAATACCATGTTCTCCTCGACGTTCTTGGAGATCTATTCGATGTAATACTTTTTGTGGTGTGTTTGCCGAGATCCGATGAATTGTGGATTTATGATGAGCTTATCTATGAATATTATTCGAATCTTCTCTGAATTCTTATATGCATGATTTGATATCTTTGCAAGTCTCTTCGAACTATCGATTTGGTTTGGCCAACTAGATTGGTTTTTTTGCAATGGGAGAAGTGCTTAGCTTTGGGTTCAATCTTGCGGTGTCCTTTCCCAGTGACAGTAGAGGCAGCAAGGCACATATTGTATTGTTGCCATCGAGGATAAAAATATGGGGTTTTCATCATATTGCTCGAGTTAATTCCTCTACATCATGTCATCTTGCTTAATGCGTTACTCCGTTCTTTATGAACTTAATACTCTAGATGCATGCAGGATAGCGGTCGATGTGTATAGTAATAGTAGTAGATGCAGAATCGTTTCGGTCTACTTGACACGGATGTGATCCCTATATTCATGATCATTGCCTTAGATATCATCATAACTTTGCGCTTTTCCATCAATTGCTTAGCAGTAATTTGTTCACCCACCGTATTATTTGCTGTCATGAGAGAAGTCTCTAGTGAAACCTATTGCCCCCGAGTCTATTTTCCATCATAACGCAATGCAAGCTCAAGAAGTAGCAAGTCCCTGGCGTAGTGTAATGCGCGTGGCGTCCCTGTTGGGTGTGCACGGAACACCCACCACATGCTCCGTCGCCGCTGCCCATCGGCACCTGTTGCCGGCCGCCGTTGCTGCCACAACACCGTCGAAAGACAGGTCCATCGCCTGCTCCGCCATCGCGGCCCGAAGGCGGGAGGTGGTGGTCGTGGCCGCCACCCCATCGTTGGCCACCGTGGCCGCCAGCCCACCATCGACTGCCGAGGTCATCACCCGCTCCGCCACCGCTACTCGAAGGCGGAGGCGAAGGTGGAGGCCCGCACGTGCGTCAGCGACCTTGGGCGCTACACCGAGTTTCTGCGGGAGGAGTAGGAGCGCCTCATCGAGCACGCAAAGAGCCTTACCGCCTTCGTGGCCGCGGCACACACCGTCTTAGAGGCGAGGAATCAGGAGATCTACGAGGAGAACCACCGCTTTGAGAGGGGTCGTCTGGAGCAGCAGAGGGCGTTCAGGTGAGCGTCGCTGAAGCTGCAGCAGCGGCAGGCACCGTATTGCAGTTGTCCAGCTTGTCAGTAGGCTCCTCCTCCTCTGCCTCTTACTGAGTGCGCTCGACAGAGGAGAGGCTGCCGGAAGTAGTAAAAAGCCCCTCCGTGGTAGTAGTAGTATTTAGGGGCTATTGTGTTCAGTTCATCTGACTATAGATGTGGTGGAACTGTACAACGTACTTAAAATTAGCTAGTATATATAATTGAACTAGCTATTTCAGTATGTGGTTGGCAACAATTGGGGAAAAGTTTGGTCGGTTCAGCTGTCGAGTTGAACTATAAAGAATGACTGCTTAATCTATGAATGAAATCTATGCTTAATTACTAAATTTTAGTTGCAAAAATTAGATAGTGCTAGTGATTTTTAGCTGCATATTTTGACAAATCGTAGTGTGTTACAAGGTTGACAAACGGCAATGTTACTAGATCAACAAATGTCAATCTTTCCAGTTTGACAAATGGCAACGTACCCAAAATAACAGATGCAAATCTTACCAAATTGTTTGTACGTGGTTGCACACGGCTCATCCAAAACAACCGTTTGCATTGAAGGGATGCACAAATCCTGCGTTGTGAATTTTCCTTGACTTAAGGGGGAAGACCATAGCTCTCACTTTGCATAATGGTGTTCTATCTAAAACGTTTGCGATCAAGAGCTGCACAAATCCTGCTCGACACATTTTCCCTTGGCTTCCTGGGGAGGCTGTCGGTTTGCATACGAGTGTTCTAACTAAAACATTTGCGATGGGTGTTTTATATTTAAAAACCATTGGCGTTATTTTCAAAAGAAAATTGTTTGATAAGTCTGTACATTAAGAGAGAAAAACGCAAGTTCGTTCAAACCATATCTTTCATTTAGTCACACTGTGAATTTATATTCATATGATCGAGAATTCGAGATACAGTATTAAACTCCAAAAAAACTATTTCCGGCGGAGGTGGCGTGCCGCGTCGTCGTTGTCGTCCTCCGGGACGCCGTTATTGAAGTTTTCATGGCAGCATCGAATGTTCTTCACTTGTAAATCAAACATCATGTCGTCGCGTGATCGACGGGTGGGGCGCGGGAGGACGGCAACTGACGCCGCTGAGAGGTAGCTGTCGACGGTGGCGTCCCATGCCACTGAGGGGGGCGCGCGCACGGGCACGGTGGGTGTAGCCAAACGCACGGGGACCGGCGCCGCGGTGGGTGGAGGAGCGGGCACATGCATGGGTGCTGGGATGTACACGAGCTCGCGCGGGTCCACGGAGACCTTGCTGACGCCCGCAGTTTCCAGCTCTGCGATAGTTCTCGGCGACCAGCCCATCAATGCTACAGGGATGGTCGCTGGCGCGAGCGCGGGGATGGGAGCTGGGATGGGAGCGGGGTTACCAACCGCCGCGGCCAGCTCGTTCAGGGCCATGTCCATGAGGCTCCATTCCTCCTTATTTTCTATCTCCTTTGGCTCAGAGTCGACTTCACCAAACTTAAAGACTAGAGGTGGATGATTATTCTGTGCCATGGCGTTGGTGGAGGTATGCGGTAGGGAGGGGAATGGGGGGCGAACAGTAAGGCCGCCCATATTAAACAGCGGCTTCGGCGCCATTAATGGAGAGGAAGGTGGGCAGCCATGGAATTCAAAGGGCTCGCTTCAAAGTGAGCCTATGATGTCTACTACACAACCTTCTTCATGTAGACGTTGTTGGGCCTCCAAGTGCAGAGGTTTGTAGGACAGTAGCAATTTTCCCTCAAGTGGATGACCTAAGGTTTATCAATCTGTGGGAGGCGTAGGATGAAGATGGTCTCTCTCAAACAACCCTGCAACCAAATAACAAAGAGTCTCTTGTGTCCCCAACACACCCAATACAATGGTAAATTGTATAGGTGCACTAGTTCGGCGAAGAGATGATACAAGTGCAATATGGAAGGTAGATATAGGTTTTTGTAATCTGAAAATATAAAAATAGCAAGGTAACTAATGATAAAAGTGAGCGTAAACGGTATTGCAATGCTAGGAAACAAGGCCTAGGGTTCATACTTTCACTAGTGCAAGTCCTCTCAACAATAATAACATAATTGGATCACATAACTATCCCTCAACATGCAACAAAGAGTCACTCCAAAGTCACTAACAGCGGAGAACAAACGAAGAGATTATTGTAGGGTACGAAACCACCTCAAAGTTATCCTTTCGGATCGATCTATTCAAGAGTCCCTAGTAAAATAACACGAAGCTATTCTTTCCATTCAATCTATCATAGAGTTCATACTAGAATAACACCTTAAGACACAAATCAACCAAAACCCTAATGTCACCTAGATACTCCAATGTCACCTCAAGTATCCGTGGGTATGATTATACGATATGCATCACACAATCTCAGATTCATCTATTCAACCAACACAAGGAACTTCAAAGAGTGCCCCAAAGTTTCTACCGGAGAGTCAAGACGAAAACGTGTGCCAACCCCTATGCATAAATTCATGAGGTCATGGAACTCGCAAGTTGATCAACAAAACATACATCAAGTGGATCACGTGATATCCCATTGTCACCACGGATAAGCACATGCAAGACATACATCAAGTGTTCTCAAATCCTTAAAGACTCAATCCGATAAGATAACTTCAAAGGGAAAACTCAACTCATCACAAGAGAGTAGAGGGGGGAGAAACATCATAAGATCCAAATATAATAGCAAAGCTCGCGATACATCAAGATCGTACCACCTCAAGAACACGAGAGAGAGAGAGAGATCAAACACATAGCTACTGGTACATAGCCTCAGCCCCGAGGGTGAACTACTCCCTCCTCGTCATGGAGAGCGTCGGGATGATGAAGATGGCCACCGGAGAGGGATTCCTCCCTCCGGCAGGGTGCCGGAACGGGTCTAGATTGGTTTTCGGTGGTTACGGAGGCTTCTAGCGGCGGAACTCGTGATCTAGGTTTATTTCTGGAAGTTTTGGGTTATATAAGAGGTGTTGGAGTCGGGAACAAGGCAGGGGGGTCTCCGGGCTGTCCACGAGGCAGGTGGCGCGCCCAGGGGCGCGCCCACCCTCGTGGGCAGCCCGAAACTCTTCTGGCCCAATTCTTTTACTTCCTGGCCTTCTTCTAGTCCAAAAATAAGTTCCGTGAAGTTTCAGGTCAATTGGACTCCATTTGATTTTCCTTTTCTACGATACTCAAAAACAACGAAAAAACAGAAACTGGCACTGGGCTCTAGGTTAATAGGTTAGTCCCAAAAAATCATATAAAATAGCATATAAATGCATATAAAACATCCAAGGTTGATAATATAATAGCATGGAACAATCAAAAATTATAGATACGTTGAAGACGTATCAGCCTGTGCAGCGTACAACTTGCACGCTTCCCGGTAAGCCTGCGCATTGGAGGATAGCTTGCACGCCTCTCGGTTAGCCTGTGCACCGGACTGCGCTCGCACGCCTCCCGTTCAATCAAGAAGCTGTCCGCACGACACCTCCTATAGCCATTAAAACCAAGACACGTGGCATCACGTAAATGGTTAACACAACACACACGATTTGAATTATACAAATGTTTGAAATACTAAAGTGGCAGCTATTTTTTCAAAATGCCTTTGTTGGCTGTTATTCGAGTGCGCCTTCTCTAAAAATGGACACGAAAAATACCATAGCATGTCGGGTGCCATTCCATGATAGCATGCCAAGTTTCATGAATTTCAGATGAGTTTTGGATTTATTAGAATTTAAAAACAAAGTATCTCAATGTTTTGCCGGCAATCAATAGTGCCCTAGTGTTTGAAATTCGTTCCCATTTCTTGCATGGGACCTAAGCATGCACCCAAGGACATAGATTTGATTTTTCAACCAATTTATATGCACTAGAGCATGTGCATGTAGTTAAAATTTGAATTATGCACATAAAAGCATTGAAAACTCAATTAATGTATAAAAATGTCCAAACGAACCCCAAAAAATTCCAAAATTTAACACAACACTCCTGTTGTTCTATGTTGACACTAGAGAAAAAATTGAAATCAAGAAGAGGCAATGGATATTGTTTCGTCCCCAAAGGTGAAACGTTCCCTACCAAAAACATCAGACTTGTTGTGAGAAGCTCTGGTTTGTGAGAAGCTTATGCCCAAACCTGCCCCAAATGGGACAAAAATTTTACCACGGGATGTGGATGCCGCTCCATGATAGCATGCCAAGTTTCATGAATTTCAGACGGGTTTTGGATTTACTAGAATTTAAAAACCATGTATCTCAATGTTTGCGGTTGAGTGACGATGCCCTAGTGTTTGAAATTCATTCCCATTTCTTGCATGGTACCTAAGCATGCACCCAAGGACACATATTTTATTTTTTAACCAATTTATATGCATTGGAGCATGTGCATGTAGTTCAAATTTGAAATATGCACATAAAAGCATTGAAACTCAATTAATGTATAAAAATGTCCAAATGAACCGTGAAAAATTCCAAAATTTAACACAACACTCTTGTTGTTCTATGTTGACACTAGAGAAAAATAATTGAAATCAAGAAGAGGCCATGGATATCGTTTCGTCCCCAAAGGTGAAACGTTCCCTATCGAAAACATCAGGCTTGTTGTGAGAAGCTCTGGTTTGTGAGAAGCTTATGCCCAAACCTGCCCCAAATGGGACAAAAAAATTACCACGGCATGTCGATGCTGCTCCATGATAGCACGCCAAGTTTCATGAATTTCAGACGAGTTTTCGATTTAGTAGAATTTAAAAACCGGGTATCTCAATGTTTGCGGCCGAGTGACGATGGCAGGGTGTTTGAAATTCAATCGCATTTCTTGCATGGGACCTAAGCATGAACCCAAGGACATAGATTTGATTTTTTAACCAATTTATATGCACTTGAAAGAAATAAGAGGCAATGGATATCGTTTCGTCCCCAAAGGTGGCACGTTCCCTACTGAAACCATCAGGCTTGTTGTGAGAAGCTCTATTTTTTAGAAGCTTATGCACAAACCTACCCCAAATGGGACAAAAAAATTGCCGCGACATGTCGATGCCGCTCCATGAT
Source organism: Triticum urartu (assembly GCF_003073215.2). NCBI lineage: Eukaryota > Viridiplantae > Streptophyta > Magnoliopsida > Poales > Poaceae > Triticum > Triticum urartu. The sequence goes on along the minus strand of NC_053026.1, from coordinate 436,717,129 downwards.
AGCATGCCAAGTTTCATGAATTTCAGACGAGTTTTGGATTTACTAGAATTTAAAACCAGGTATCTCAATGTTTGCGGCCGAGTGACGGTGGCAGGGTGTTTGAAATTCATTCTCATTTCTTGCATGGGACCTAAGCATGCACCCAAGGACACATATTTGATTTTTCAGCCAATTTATATGCACTCGAGCATGTGCATGTAGTTCAAATTTGAATTATGCACATAAAAGGCCTAGAAAACCCAGTTAATGTATAAATATGAAGAGGTCTCGTTTCGTCTTCCTATACAGTGGGTGCATGCACACAGCCCGATTTGGTAGAATATAAAAAGAGATGACATGGCTTAAGGTGAATGAACATAATCTTTCTGATGTAGCGGTTTTGCTGAGGTGTGGATGGCTGCATGTTAGCTGCTGATGTGGATAGCTTGCATGTTGAGATAAATCAAATAGTGGGGGTGAACTACTTAAGTATATAGGATATGTCCAAACAAACCCCGAAAAATTACAAAATTTAACACAACACTCCTGTTGTTCTATGTTTACACTAGAAAATTTTGATAGCAATAAGAGGCAATGGATATCCTTTCGTCCCAAAAGGTGGCATGTTCCCTGTTGAAACCATCAGGCTTGTTGTGAGAAGCTCTGGTTTGTGAGAATCTTATACCCAAACCTGCCCCAAATGGGACAAAAAATTACCATGACATGTTGATGTCGCTCCATGATTGCATGCCAAGTTTCATGAATTTCAAAGGAGTTTTGGATTTACTAGAATTTAAAAACCAGGTCTCTCAATGTTTGCGGCTGAGTGATGGTGGCAGGGTGTTTGAAATCCATTCTCATTTCTTGCATGGGACCTAAGCATGCACCGAAGGACATAGATGTGACTTTTTCACTTGAGCATGTGCATGTAGTTCTAATTTGTATTATGCACATAAAATGCCTAGAAACCCCAGTTAATGTATAAAAATGTCCAAACAAACCCTGAAATTTTTCAAAATTTAACACAACACTCGTGTTGTTCTATGTTGACACTAGAAATTTTTTGAGAGCAATAAGAGGCAACGGATATCGTTTCGTCCCCAAAGGTGGTACGTTCCCTACCGAAACCATTAGGCTTGTTGTGAGAAGCTCTAGTTTGAGAGAAGCTTATACCCAAACCTGCTCCAAATGGGACAAAAGAATTACCACATCATGTTGATGCCGCTGCATGATAGCATGCCAAGTTTCAAGAATTTCAGACGAGTTTTGGATTTACTAGAATTACAAAAGCAAGTACCTCAATGTTTGCTGGAGAGCCACGGTGTCGTGGTGTTTGAAATTCATCCACATTTCTTGCATGTGACATAAGCATAAACCCATGGACACAAATATGATTTTACAACCCATGTTGGTGCACCGGAGCATGTGCATGCAGTTTAATTTTGAATTGTGCACCTGCAATGGTTAGAAAACCAATTTAATGTATAAAATGTCCAAACAAAACCTGAATAATTCCAAAAAAATTATGACACACAAGTAGTTGCATGTTCACTTCACATAAAAGTTCTAGCAATTCAAACACCGTACATTGCCGCTATGACCCCATTATGTAATTCAAATCAGGATGAAAAATCAAGTAGATCCCACATAGTTTATTATCACCAACCGTGTGAGATGCAGTACAAAATATGTTGGGGAATCGTCGGTGTATAGTACGCCTATGGCTTACGCGAGAAGGTGCGTTGGCTACAGTCCACAGCCGGCATGTCAAGCACACTAGCTCGCTCCCCAATATCATTTCACTATTCAATCGTTGCCGGTGAAAGATGGGGATGTGGACCCGCGTTGTGAGGGAAACTTTGGCGGCCCACTCTGGCAAGAGCGCGGCCGCAGCCGCCATACGTGCCGAGAGCGTTCGAGCAGCCGTCCATTCCTCCGCCGCATACCTTGCCAGGATGGAGCCCGTCCAAGCCCAGATCACAGCCGCCCACGCCCAGCTCCTGGTGGCCTTTTACAAAGAGATGGAGGACGCAGATGGCGAGATGCTTGCCGAGTATGGTTTGATGGAGCCCCTTCCCTAGGAGACCGTCGGGCGCGAGCTGGGCATGGAGGCGGCGGCGGAGATCAACGAGCACCAGCCGTAGTAGTACTCTTTGTTTTGTTTAATTAAGAGCACCAGTCTTTAATTTGTTAGAGTAATGTTTAGGTCAGCTAGCTCTGTTTAATTGCTGAACTTGCTCGGTTAAGAAGTGTGAGTGTGCTGTAGTCTCCTTTGGGTACCCAAATTATGCAATGACATGGATGACCACTGTAACCAGGAAAATTCAAACCAAAATTTTTGACGTTCAAACTCATCACACACGGGTTAAGCTATCTGAATCATTTGTGATGTTCACATATCGTACACAATTCTGAATAAGGGACCGTGTTTGATGACACTTTGCACGCCAGTTTTTTCGGTGAACCGATCCAAAATTTCCGGCTTTCATGGAAATATCTACCTTCCCCCTACCAAAAGCCCATTTTCCCTGTTTCCGCCTTCCTTTCCAAGTTGAAACCTTCACTCCTTGCTTGCAGCCCCGCCTCCTCGCCGGTGACCCTCCTTCACACTGCTCGGCCTCGTCTATCCTGGCAAGTAATCCACACCCGACCCCCATCCTCCTCCTCCTTCCACATCCCACATGCGCCGACCGTCGACGCGACACCTTCCACCCAAATCACCGACCCCTCCATCAAATACGCACCGCCCTAAGCCATGGTGCATGCAGTATAGCCAATAGCTCAAGGAGCATTTGGCAGCGGAGAAACAAATCATGGCCGCACGCGCGGATGAGGTCACGATGGCTGCCATTCGTGTCGACCCCCAGATCTTCGAGCAGCAACTCACTGTCAAGGCCACTGTCGACGCCTCGTGCGCCGACGACGTGACGCGGTTGCTGCTTTAAATAACAGTTCATGGGCACCCACGATGCGGAGGCCTCACCCTCTTCCAAGTCCAAGGATCCAATCGTCATTGATATCTCTGACAATGAGGAGTAGCTTGTCTTATTAGCTCACTATAAGCACCCATGTCTTATTAGCTTGTCTTGCTAGCTACTGGCTTTCCTTAACAAATTCTAGTGAATTGTGTTACCTACTTTTACCATGCAATCTGTTGCTCTAGTGTATATGTTTTATATGTCGTGCAATGTGGTTCTCACTTATTAACTGTTTGGGTAATTAGTTGTCGTATTCAGTTAACTGTTTGGTTCAATTCTGCAAATGTGATGTACAATTCTTCATGGTGAAATTTTGTATTGTCTTCCATGTGAGAAATAAATTGAATTTTTCATTACAAAATACATGAGAAACAAATACAATTGATATATTTCCAAGTTGTCAAGCATGCTTGGTTTGGTTAACTATATGATCTTCTATTAGGAGTATGTCATATTGTGCAATGTGGTGTTGAGTTAACGTTTGGTTCATTTTTTGTGGTGTTTAGTTAACTGCTTGGTTCAATTCTGCAATGCGATGTCCAATTGTCATGGGTAGAATTTTGTATTGTTGTGCATGTGAGGAATAAATCGAATTTGGCTGCACTTAATACATGAGAAACATATACAAGTGCTATATTTCCTAGTTCTTAATCATGCTTGGTTTGGATAAATGGGTTTTCCATGTGGCTTGAATTAATCTGATGAATCTGCAATGTGCTTATTTTTCATCAGCATATTATACTGATAGCATGCGAACCCTTACTTAACCTGATGACTAACTACCTTATATGTGTTGCAGGGAAACAATGGGAAGCACTGAGGTTTACAATCGAGGTTTGCACATGCATGGTCCGTTGTCTAATAGCACATTATTGTGCAATTGCAGGAACCATTCTAATATTTAGGTTTTCAACAATTTGGTCTTGCACATGTAGGTCCTATTGTCAGAAGTTTTGACCCATTGTTCGCCCTTTTTGCATATGGGGAAATGAGTTGTCCATAAATATCAGTCAAGTCAAGAAACTCAGAAAGATTATTAGGATAAAGAAATTAGCAACAAAAAACAACAAGATCTTTGTCTGCACAATGAAGAAGACATCAGTTCACTATAGGATGGTACTAAATATTATACCTTGCCTTTTTATTCCTTTGCCCCATTTCCAATATAGAGAAGATATTTATGTACATCCTTGTTTTCAGGCCTTTCCAAAGTAGTTCACTGATGATTACCTCTCAAGCAACATGTATGGTCAGGAGGCGAGGAAGGTATTCATACAACACCCACGGTTCAATATTGAAGTTTTCCTGAAGAGGACGAAGGATGGATGGTCAATCATCCATAGGCACTGACCTAAAGTTGCAAAGACCTTCAACATCAATGAAGGCTCAATATTCGCCTTCTGCTTCAGCGGTTTTCCAAATGAGATACATCTGTCTATGTATCGTCTATGATGCTAATTTCGAAAGGTTATATATGTTGCATGTGAAACTTGGTGTTGGTGCAGTTGTGTAATGGGGTAGCTGAGTGTTGAAGCTATATGATGTTGTACTCTGATGTATTTTAATTACGAAAATGAAATATATTGTGTGCTTAATATGAAATGTCAATTAGGTTAATAAATTGATTTTTAATAATAGGATAATTAGCCTGCTATTTGGGTTTTTCTATTGCAAACGCTTATTGAGAAAACACCATGGGCGATGACCTCATGCAACATACACAGTTTCTAGGAAATAAACCGTGTTGGATTACTGAACAATCACACATGACATCCTCTTGAAAACTGCTTGCGTTAGGCCACCTAGCGCAAGCGTTTACCACATAAAAACTGTGTGTGATGCATTCAGTAACGCAAACTATAAAATTGTAATACCGTGTGGAATGGAAAACGCTATCACAAACAATTTAACGGGGAAAATTGTGTGTGATGTACTTGTGAACAGAAACGTTTTCCTTGGAGCGACTGTGTGGGATCTATATACAAACGGAAATGTTTAGCGAGAACTGACTGTGTGGGATGTACTTACGATCGGAAATGAATTCGCCTATATAATTGTATTTTTTGAGGACTACTGTACGTATAACCGTATTTGAGAGCTCACCGGTCGCACACGACCTCATTTTGCCGAGCGTGTGTGCCAAGAGGGCATATCACCAATGGTTTCTGGGTCGTGTGGGAAGGACCCGCCTATCGCCCAGACTCACTTGGTGACAGTTCCAAATTCCATCGCGGAAAGGGGTTAAAAACCTTTTGTATAGCACCTCGCTGTACTAGTGAAGCCTCTAGTGAAACCTATGGCCCCCATGTCTATTTTCCATCATACAAGTTTCTGATCTACAATGTTAGTTTACGATCTACTATTTTTGCACTCTTTTACTTTCCAATCTATAAACCAAAAGTACCAAAAATATTTACCTTACCATTTATTTATCTCCATCAGATCTCACTTTTGCAAGTAACCGTGAAGGGATTGACAACCCTTTATCGCGTTGGGTGTAAGTTCTTTGATAGCTTATGTAGCTATTAAGTGATTTGTGCATTGTCTCCTACTAGATTGATACCTTGGTTCTCAAACTGAGGGAAATACTTATCTCTACTTTGCTGCATCACCCTTTTCTCTTCAAGGAAAAAACCAACGCAAGCTCAAGAAGTAGCAGACCCCGATCGAGAGGACGCCGCCACACACTAGCCGATTGAGCCGGTTGGGGGTGGATGAACAGGACCCCGTGGAAGGCTGGTTGAACAGTAGCCGGTGGAGGCTGGATGAACAGGACCCCGTGGAGGGCTGGTTGAACAGTAGCCGGTGGAGGCTGGATGAACAGGACCCCGTGGAGGGTTGGTCGAATAGTAGCCGGTGGAGGCTGGATGAACAGGCCCCCATGGATGAATAGTTGCTCGTGGAGGCAGGAGGAAGTTGACGGTGGATGAACAGTAGCAGGTTGAGGCTAGAGGAAGTTGACGGTGGATGAATTGTAGCCCGTGGAGGCTGGAGCAAGGCAGTAGACGGTGGATGAACAGTAACCTGTGGAGTCCCGTTTTGCGGTACGTCACACCCCTCCCAATAAACAAGACCTCGTTTCGACCGTAGGCGCTCCAACACAAGTTCGTTTCCTTCGTTTTGCGGTACGCCACACCCCTCCCGATTAATAGCACCCCATTTCGACCATAGGCACTCGAACAGAAGCCCATTTCCTTCGTTTTGCGGTACACCAGACCCTTCCCGATAAACAGGACCCCGTTTCGACCATACGCGGTCAAACAGAAGGCCGTTTCCTCCGTTCTGCGGTATGCCACAGCTCGTTTTGGCTGTTCCATCCAAGCCGGTTGGCTCTCGATGAAAATGACGCATTCCGCTGCCTATCGATGAACACGACGCAGTTTCTCCGTTCTGACCCATCCGGTTGGCTACCAATTAACAGGACGTCGTTGCGGACGTCCGCTGCCTCTCCATGTACACGAGCCCTGGCCATACATATGCGTGAGTAGGCATTCGAGACCCCGCCCGTATGTACGTACATGACCATACTTTTTGGCATGTGGTTGTACATATGTGTACACGGTTTAGAAGGGACTGCGTGAACTGTTCTGCTATCGTTTCAGTTTTATCATGTTGGTCCTTACGTGACTTTACTTGGATAGGATGACAGTAGGGACCACTAGGGCCATAGCCGTACGTAGCTAGTGCCTCCTTATTATATACAACTATAAAAAATTGCTTCCTCCTGGTTTCCTAACATCACGTCCCACACCATTGTCAACCAATATAGTCAATAAACGAGCAAATTGCACAAGGAGTGGCCGACACCTCGGACCCAGCAGCTCGAGCAATATTTGTTTTTTGAGGTGTGACCAGAGCTTCTCTTGAGCGATGTTTTTGTTGTTTTTCAGAGGATCAGGGTATCAACCGGGTGGACTGTGGCCCATCTAGCCTAGGCTATTATTTTATGTCAAGCAAATATCCAGCCCAGATATTATTTTTTCAAGGTGAAAATGGCTAGCCCAGCTATACTTTTTTTTGCGGAATACCCAACCCAGGTCAACTTGTTATTCTTCGCTCCGCATTAGGCTTGCCAAGAAAATGGGCTTTAAGAAATAATAAATGGACTATAATTATAAAATTTAGGCTGTGAATATAAAAAGCGCACCGAATAGGTAATTAGTTTCAAAATTACTATTTTTAGATTTTAAATATTTTAATTTCATTACTTGTTGCACGCGTAAAATTTTGTTGGATCTTTACCTAATACAAATTTATTTTAAGTTATATTTAACTTGACTCGAAATTTCGGGATAAAACATATTTCGGATCCCATCAAAATGTGGGAATTTTTTTGATTTTTTGAGCAGTTGGTTGGAATTATTAACTATTGTTCTGGCTATAAAACGGGATGTAATTTTAACAAACAGTAAATGGGCTCCAGTAAATTCCATTAGAATCCGATAATGGGTTGTAGATTATAACAAATCGCAAATGGGCTATATGTTCTCTGCCATAGATGTGATTCTCACTTGTGGGCCTACTAAGTTGACGCGTACGCAAGGCTTTGTAAACGTATAGTCAACATATGATTCTAGTAGCAGTGACCGTTGGATGTCCATCCAACGCACATCCAACGGTGGTGGTGCTTCTTCAATCTCGGGTATTCATACTTTAGCCGCCCAAACCACCGTCGGCGGTGCCGCCTGCTACCGCCTCCCGTGGCCGGTTGTGCTGCAATGCAGGCCTCATTGGCCCACCATACTCCCATCACCGTCCAGGCCATTCCTCTACTCACCAACACCTCCTGTTATTCTCCGGCGACGGCAGCCTCACACCGGAGCCAAACCAGTGAATCCTCATACTCCCCTCCGCGTGGGCATCCACTGCTGTCTCTATACCGACTCCAGGTCGTTTCCTTCCTAGGAGTCACCATCGTCCAATGCTTTGGTTCTCTCGGTGCGGCGTGGTCAACTTTGTCAACAAACGGCAACCATCGGAAGAGGCATGTACGTGGAGTGGCTGACAGTAGGGACCCACAGGGCCCATGGCCGCATCCAAGCAAGTGCCTCCTTATTATGCGAAAACAAATGATTTCTCCTCCTGACTGGTTTGAGCCACCAGCTACATCTTCGCACGCAAGGAAGTGCTTCCTTTATAACGCAGAAAAAAGCTACCTCTCCCTGACAGCTAGGACCCACCAACTTTATTATGATCCATTTCGCAAAAATATAGATTGTACCAATGATGCTAAATTGTTTTCTTTTTATTCTAACTCAGAAAAGAAGAAATTAGTAAACCCAGAAAATATCTTCGCACGCAAGGAAGTGCCACCTTATTACGAGTAAAAAAATGACTCCCCTGCTAGCTGGGACCCACCAGATTTGGAGGCTGACTTATGGGCCTACTAAGTCGACGCGTATGCACGGCTTTGTCAACTTAATTAGTCAAAACGATTCTATCAGCAACCATTGGATGTTAAATCAACGTTCATGTTGCGTCTTCAACCTCTGGTCTTCTTGCTCCAGCCGCCCAAACCAGCGCCTGTCGTACCGCCTGCTCCAGCCTCCCTTGGCCGGTTGTGCTGCCGCGCAGGCCTCGCCGCCCAACCATACTACCACTAGACATGCCTTCCCTCTACTCACCCACACCCCATGTTATTCTCTGGCGACGGCAGCCTTACACCGCAATCGAACCAGTGAACCCTCGTACTCCCCTTCGTGTGGGCATCCACCTGCCTCATCTTCTCTGGCTCCGCATCGTTCCCTTTCTAGGCCTTGCCGTCGTCCACTGCCTTGATGCTCTCGGCGCGTCGTGGTCAACGAGGTCAATGAACGATAGCCATCGGAAGAGGACCTTAGACAGTGAGGCTGACAGCTGGACCCACCAGCTACATCTTTGAACACAAGGAAGTGCCTCCTTATTAGTCGCAAAATAAAAATGATTCCTCCCCCTGACAGCTGGGATCCACCAGCTATATCTTCGCACGCAAGGAAGTGCGTCCTTATCCTCCCTGATAGCTCGGACCCACCCGATCGAAGCGTACGTAGCGTTGTTTGTCTGGTCGCGAATGTGTACATGCACACTGGTCGGTCGGTTTCTCTGCAACGATGAACCGTGGCCGAGCAAGCAGCGGCACGTGTAGTAGTAGATGTTGGGGATCGTAGCAGAAATTTAAAATTTTCTACGCATCACCAAGATCAATCTATGGAGTAATCTAGCAACGAGGGGAAGAAGAGTGCATCTACATACCCTTGTAGATCGCTAAGCGGAAGTGTTGCAAGAACGCAGATGAAGGAGTCGTACTCGTAGCGATTCAGATCGCGGTTGATTCTGATCTAAGCGCCGAACAACGGCGCCTCCGCGTTCAACACACGTGCAGCCCGGTGACGTCTCCTACGCCTTGATCCAGCAAGGGGAGAAGGAGAGGTTGGGGAAGACTCCATCCAGCAGCAGCACGACGGCATGGTGATGGTGGAGGAGCGCGGGACTCCAGCAGGGCTTCGCCAAGCACTACGAGAGACGGGAAGGGAGAGGGGTAGGGCTACGCCAACAAGGGAGGAACTTCCTGTGTTGGGCTGCCCCTTTGCCTCCACTATATATAGGGGGAGAGGGAGGGCTGCGCCCCCACCTAGGGTTCCCACCCCAAGGGGTGCGGCAGCCCTAGATCCCATCTAGGGTGGCGGCCACAAGGGGGAGAGGGGGAGGCGCACCTGGGGTGGGCCTTAGGGCCCATCTGCCCTAGGGTTTGCCCCCTCCCCTCTAGGAGGCGCCTTGGGCCTTGGGTGGGAGGCGCCCCAGCCCACCTAGGGGCTGGTCCCTTCCCACTATTGGCCCATGTAGGCCTTCGGGGCCCGTGGCCCCTCCCGGTGGACCCTCGGACCCCTCAAGTGGTCCCGGTACACTACCGGTGATGCCCGGAACACTTCCGGTGGCCAAAACCATACTTCCTATATATCAATCTTTACCTCCGGACCATTCCGGAACTCCTCATGACGTCCGGGATCTCATCCGGGACTCCGAACAACATTTGGTTACCACGTACATACTTTCCCTATAACCCTAGCGTCATCGAACCTTAAGTGTGTAGACCCTACGGGTTCGGGAGTCATGCAGACATGGCCGAGACAACTCTCTGGTCAATAACCTATAGCGGGATCTGGATACCCATGTTGTCTCCCACATGCTCCACGATGATCTCATCGGATGAACCACGATGTCAAGGATCAATCAATCTCGTATACAATTCCCTTTGTCTATCGGTACGATACTTGCCCGAGATTCGATCGTCGGTATCCCGATACCTTGTTCAATATCGTTACTGGAAAGTCTCTTTACTCATTCCATAACACATCATCCCGTGATCAACTCCTTGGTCACATTGTGCACATTATGATGATGTCCTACCGAGTGGGCCCAGAGATACCTCTCCGTTTACACGGAGTGACAAATCCCAGTCTCGATTCGTGCCAACCCAACAGACACTTTCGGAGATACCCGTAGTGCACCTTTATAGCCACCTAGTTACGTTGTGACGTTTGGCACACCCAAATTACTCCTACGGTATCCGGGAGTTGCACAATCTCATGGTCTAAGGAAATGATACTTGACATTAGAAAAGCTTTAGCATATGAACTACACGATCTTTGTGCTAGGCTTAGGATTGGGTCTTGTCCATCACATCATTCTCCTAATGATGTGATCCCATTATCAACGACATCCAATGTCCATGGTCAGGAAACCGTAACCATCTATTGATCAACGAGCTAGTCAACTAGAGGCTTACCAGGGACATGGTGTTGTCTATGTATCCACACAGTATCTGAGTTTCCTATCAATACAATTCTAGCATGGATAATAAACGATTATCATGAACAATGAAATATAATATAATAATAAGTAATTTATTATTGCCTCTAGGGCATATTTCCAACAGTCTCCCACTTGCACTAGAGTCAATAATCTAGTTCACATCGCCATGTGATTAACACTCATAGGTCACATCGCCATGTGACCAACATCCAAAGAGTTTACTAGAGTCACTAATCTAGTTCACATCACTATGTGATTAACACTCAATGAGTTCTGGGTTTGATCATGTTATGCTTGTGAGAGAGGTGTAGTCAACGGGTCTGCCATATTCAGATCCCTATGTATTTTGCAAAACTTTATGTCATATCGTAGATGCTACTACCACGTTCCACTTGGAGCTATTCCAAATTTTTGCTCCATTATACGTATGTGGTATGTCTACTCAGAGCTATCCCGATAGGTGTTAAGCTTGCATCGACGTAACTCTTTACGTCGAACTCTTCATCACCTCCATATCCTAGAAACATTTCCTTATTCCTCTAAGGATAATTTTGACCGCTATCTGGTGATCTACTCCTAGATAACCTTTGTACCCTCTTGCCAGACATGTGGCAAGGCACACATCTGGTGCGGTACTCAGCATGGCATACCGTATAGATCCTATGACAAAAGCATAGGGGACGACCTTCGTCCTTCCTCTTTCTTCTGTCGTGGTCAATCTTTGAGTCTTACTCAACTTCACACCTTACAACTCAGGTAAGAACCCCTTCTTTGACTGATCTATTTTGAACTCTTTCAAAAACATGTCAAGGTGTGCGTTCTTTGAAAGTATCATCAGGCGTCTTGATCTATTTCTATAGATCTTGATGCCCAATATGTAAGCAGCTTTATCCAGGTCTTCCTTTGAAAATCACTCTTCAAACAACCTTTTATGCTTTCTAGAAATTCTACATTATTTTGAATCAACAATATGTCATCCACATATACTTATCAGAAATGTTGTAGTGCTCCCACTCACTTTCTTGTAAATACAAGTTTCTAGCAAACATTGTATAAACCTAAAAGCTTTCATCACTCCATCAAAGCATATATTCCGACTCCGAGATGCTTGCTCTAGTCCATAGAAGGATTGCTGGAGCCAGCATACCTTTTAGCATCCTTAGGATCGACAAAACCTTTTATTGTATCACATACAACTCTTTCTTACGAAAACTGGTAAGAAAACTTGTTTTTGACATCCATCTGTCAGATTTCATAATCGAAAAATACAGCTAATGCTAACATCATTCCGACGAACTTAAGCATCGCTACGGGTGAGAAATTCTCATCATAGTCAACTCCTTGAACTTGTGAAAAGACTCTTTGCCACAAGTCAAGCTTCATAGACGGTAAAATTACCGCCCACGTCCGTCTTCTTCTTAAAGATCCATTTATCTCAATGGCTTGCCGATCAACAGGCAAGTCCACCAAAGTCCATGTTTTGTTCCGATACATGGATCTTGTCTCGGATTTCATGGCTTCTAACCATTTGTCGGAATACGGGCCCACCATCGCTTCTCCATAGTTTGTAGGTTCATTGTTGTCCAACAACATGATATTTAAGACAGGATTACCGTACCACTCAGGAGTAGTACATATCCTTGTCGACCTACGAGGTTCGATAGCAACTTGATCCGAAGCTTCATGATCACTATCATTAACTTCCTATTCAACGGACGTAGGCACCGCAGAAAACATCTTTCTGTGTTGCATCACTTACTGGTTGAAATAAAGGTTCGACAACCTCATCAAGTTCTATCTTCCTCCCACTCAATTCTTTCGAGAGAAACTCCTTCTCGAGAAAGGACCCGTTCTAAGCGACAAACAATTTGCCCTCGGATCTGAGATAGAACGTATACCCAACTGTCACCTTTGGGTATCCTATGAAGATGTGTTTGTCCGCTTTTGGGTTCGAGCTTCTCCGGCTGAAGCCTTAAGCATCGCAGCCCCAAACATTAAGAAACGACAACTTTGGTTTCTTGCCAAACCAATGTTCATACGACATCGTCTCAACGGACTTATATGGTGTCCTATCTAAAGTGAATGCAGCTGTCTCTAATGCATAACCTCGAAATAATAGCGGTAGATCGGTAAGAGACATCATAGATCGCACCATATCTCATAAGGTTCGATTACGACGTCCGGACACACCATTATGCTGTGGTGTTCTAGGTGGCTTGAACTGCGAAACAATTCACAATGTCTTAAGTGTTTGCCAAACTCATAACTCAGAAATTCTCATTGATCAGATCATAGGAATTTGATCTTCTTGTTATGACGATTCTTAACTTCACTCTGAAATCGCTTGAACTTTTCAAACGTTTCAGACTTGTGCTTCATTAAGTAAATATACCTATATCTACTCAAATTGTCAGTGAAGATGAGAAAATAGCGATATCCACCGCACGCTTCAATTTCTCATTGGATCACACGCATCAACATGTATGATTTCCAACAAGTCACTTTCCCGTTTCATTGTACCTGAAAACGGGGTCTAAGTCATCCTGCCCATGAGGCATGGCTCGCATGTGTCAAGTGATTCAAAATCAAGTGACTCCAAACATCCATCGACATGGAGTTTCTTCATGCATCTTACGCCAATATGACCTAAGCGGCAGTGCCACAAGAAAGTGGTACTATCATTATTAACTCTACATCTTTTGGCGTGAACATGTGTATTACCACGACCGAGATTCAATGAACCATTCACATAGGGTGCATGACCATGAAAGGTATTATTCATGTAAACAGAATAACCATTATTCTCTAACTTAAATGAATAACTGTATTGCAATGAACATGATCTAATCATATTTATGCTCAACGTAGACACCTGATAACATTTATCTAGGTTCAATACTAATCCCGAAGGCAGATGGAGCGTGCGATGGTGATCTCATCAACTTTGGAAACACTTCCAACACACATCGTCACCTCGCCCTTAGCCAGTCTCCGTTTAGTCCGTAGCTTTTGCTTCAAGTCACCAATAATAGTAACTGAACCGGTATCCAATACCCAGGTGCTACCAGGAGTACTAGTGAGGTACACATTAATAACACGTATATACTTTGTTGAAGTTGCCAGCCTTCTTATCTACCATGCATTTGGGGTAATTCCGCTACCAGTGACCATTCCCCTTACAATAGAAGCACTTAGTCTCGGGTTTGGGTTCAACCTTGGGTTCCTTCACTGGAGCGGCAACTGGTTTGCCATCCATGAAGTTTCCCTTCTAGCCCTTGCCCTTCTTGAAACCAGTGGTCTTGTTAAACCATCAACACTTGATGCTCCTTCTTGATTTCTACCTTTTGCGGTCTTAAGCACCGCGAACAGCTCCAGGATCAACTCCATCCCTTGCATGTCATAGTTCATCACGAAGATCTAGTAGCTTAGTGATAGTGGCTAGAGAACTCTATCAATCACTATCTTATCTGGAAGTTTAACTCCCACTTGATTTAAGTGATTGTAGCACCCAGACATTTTGAGCACAAGCTCACTAGCTGAGCTATTCTCCTCCATCTTGTTGGCAAAAGAACTTGTCAGAGGTCTCATACCTCTCAACACGGGCATGAGCCTGAAATCCCAATTTCAGCTCTTGGAACATCTCATATGTCTTATGGCGTTCAAAACGTCATTGGAATCCCGATTCTAAGCCGTAAAGTATGGTGCACTAAACTATCAGGTAGTCATCAGGATGTGTCTGTCAGGTGTTCACAACATCCACAGACGACGTTGTAGGGGTTTGCACATCGAGCGGTCCATCAAAGACGTAAGCCTTCTGTGTAGCAGTGAGGACACTCCTCGGACTACGGACCCAGTCCGCATCATTGCTTACAATATCTTTCAACTTAGTCTTTCTCTAGGAACGTATTGAAACAGGGAGCTACAACGTGAGCTATTTATCTACAACATATTTGCAAAGACAATTTAGACTATGTTCATGATAATTAAGTTCATCTAATCAAATTATTTAATGAACTCCCACTCAGATAGACATCCCTCTAGTCATCTAAGTGAAACATGTTCTGAGTCAACTAGGCCGTGTTCGATCATCACGTGAGACGGACTAGTCAACATCGGTGAACATCTTCATGTTGATCGTATCTTCTATACGACTCATGCTCGACCTTTCGGTCTTCCGTGTTCCGAGGCCATGTTTGTACATGTTAGGCTCGTCAAGTCAACCTAAGTGTTTCGCATGTGTTCCGAGGCCATGTCTGTACATGCTAGGCTTGTCAACACCCGTTGTATTCGAACGTTAGAATCTATCACACCCGATCATCACGTGGTGCTTCGAAACAACGAACCATCGCAACGGTGCACAGTTAGGGGGAACACTTTTCTTGAATTTTAGTGAGGGATCATCTTATTTAAGCTACCGTTGTTCTAAGCAAATAAGATGTAAAACATGATAAACATCACATGCAATCAAATAGTGACATGATATGGCCAATGTCATTTTGCTCCTTATGATCTCCATCTTTGGGGCTCCATGATCATCGTTGTCACCGGCATGACACCATGATCTCCATCATCATGATCTCCATCATCGTGTCTTCTTGAAGTTGTCTCATCATCTATTACTTCTACTACTATGGCTAACTCTTTAGCAATAAAGTAAAGTAATTACATGACGTTCATGTTGACACGCAGGTAATAAATAAATTAAGACAACTCCTATGGCTCCTGCCGGTTGTCATACTCATAGACATGCAAGTCGTGATTCCTATTACAAGAACATGATCAATCTCATACATCACATATATCATTCATCACATCCTTTTGGCCATATCACATCACACGGCACATGCTGCAAAAACAAGTTAGACATCCTCTAATTGTTGTTGCAAGTTTTTACGTGGCTGCTATAGGTTTCTAGCAAGAACGTTTCTTACCTACGCCAAAACCACAACGTGATATGCCAATTTCTATTTACCCTTCATAAGGACCCTTTTCATCGAATCCGATCCGACTAAAGTGGGAGAGACAGACACCCGCTAGCCACCTTATGCAACTAGTGCATGTCAGTCGGTGGAACCAGTCTCACGTAACAGTATGTGTAAGGTCGGTCCGGGCCGCTTCATCCCACGATGGCGCCGAATCAAGATAAGACTAGTAACGGCAAGTAAATTGACAAAATCGACGCCCACAACAACTTGTGTTCTACTCGTGCATAGAAACTACGCATAGACCTAGCTCATGATGCCACTGTTGGGGACCGTAGCAGAAATTTAAAATTTTCTACGCATCACCAAGATCAATCTATGGAGTAATCTAGCAACAAGGGGAAGGAGAGTGCATCTACATACCCTTCTAGATCGCTAAGCGGAAGCGCTGCAAGAACGCGGATGAAGGAGTCGTACTCGTAGCGATTCAGATCATGGTTGATTCCGATCTAAGCGCCGAACAACGGCGCCTCTGCGTTCAACACACGTGCAGCCCGGTGACGTCTCCTACACCTTGATCCAGCAAGGGGAGAAGGAGAGGTTGGGGAAGACTCCATCCAGCAGCAGCACGACGGCGTGGTGATGGTGGAGGAGCGCGAGACTCCAGCAGGGCTTCGCCAAGCACTACGAGAGACGAGGAGGGAGAGGGGTAGGGCTGCGCCAACAGGGGCGGAACTTCGTGTGTTGGGCTGCCCCTTTGCCTCCACTATATATAGGGGGAGAGGGAGGGCTGCGCCCCCACCTAGGGTTCCCACCCCAAGGGGTGCGGCAGCCCTAGATCCCATCTAGGGTGGCGGCCACAAGGGGGAGAGGGGGAGGCGCACCTGGGGTGGGCCTTAGGGCCCATCTGCCCTAGGGTTTGCCCCCCTCCCCTCTAGGAGGCGCCTTGGGCCTTGGTAGGAGGTGCCCCAGCCCACCTAGGGGCTGGTCCCTTCCCACTATTGGCCCTTGTAGTCCTCTGGGGCCCGTGGCCCCTCCCGGTGGACCCCCGGACCCCTCCGGTGGTCCCGGTACACTACCGGTGATGCCCGGAACACTTCCGGTGGCCAAAACCATACTTCCTATATACCAATCTTTACCTCCGGACCATTCCGGAACTCCTCGTGGCATCCGGGATCTCATCCGGGACTCCAAACAACATTTAGTAACCGTGTACATACTTTCCCTATAACCCTAGCGTCATCGAACCTTAAGTGTGTAGACCCTACGGGTTCGGGAGTCATGCAGACATGGCCGAGACAACTCTCTGGTCAATAACCAACAACGGGATCTGGATACCCATGTTGGCTCCCACATGCTCCACGATGATCTCATCGGATGAACCACGATGTCAAGGATTCAATCAATCCCGTATACAATTCCCTTTGTCTATCGGTACGATACTTGCCCGAGATTCGATCGTCGGTATCCCGATACCTTATTCAATCTCGTTACTGGCAAGTCTCTTTACTCATTCCGTAACACATCATCCCGTGATCAACTCCTTGGTCACATTGTGCACATTATGATGATGTCCTACTGAGTGGGTCCAGAGATACCTCTCCGTTTACACGGAGTGACAAATCCCAGTCTCGATTCGTGCCAACCCAACAGACACTTTCGGAGATACCCTAGTGCACCTTTATAGCCACCCAGTTACGTTGTGATGTTTGGCACACCCAAAGCACTCCTACGGTATCTGGGAGTTGCACAATCTCATGGTCTAAGGAAATGATACTTGACATTAGAAAAGCTTTAGCATATGAACTACACGATCTTTGTGCTAGGCTTAGGATTGGGTCTTGTCCATCACATCATTCTCCTAATGATGTGATCCCGTTATCAACGACATCCAATGTCCATGGTCAGGAAACCGTAACCATCTATTGATCAACGAGCTAGTCAACTAGAGGCTTACCAGGGACATGGTGTTGTCTATGTATCCACACAGTATCTGAGTTTCCTATCAATACAATTCTAGCACAGTAGAGCCCCCAACGTAGTAGTTCAGGCAGTCGAGTTTAAACCATGTACACGCATGTACAGCCACATGCCAAAAAATACAGCCACATACATACATACGGACGGGGTCTCGAACGCCTACTCGCGCATACATACGGCCAGGGCTCGTGTACATGGAGAGGCAGCGGATGGCAGCAACGGCGTCCTATTCGTCGGCAGCCAGCCAACTGGGTCAGAATGGAGAAACTGCGTCGTGTTCATTGGGAGGCAACAAGATGCGTCATGTTCATCGGGAGCCAATCAACTTGGAAGAAACAGCCAAAACGAGGCCTCGCATACCGTAGAACGGAGGAAACGACCTTCTGTTCGACCGTCTATGGTCAAACGAGATCTTGTTCATCGGGAGGGGTCTGGCATACCGCAAAACGGAGGAAACGGACTTCTGTTCGAGTGCCTACGGTCGAAACAGGGTCCTGTTCATCAGGAGGGGTGTGGCGTACCGCAAAATAGAGGAAACAGACTTATGTTGGAGCGCCAACTGTTGAAACGGGGTCCTATTCATCGGGAGGGGTGTGGCGTACCGCAAAACGAGACTCCACGGGCTACTATTCATCCACCATCAACTGCCTCACGCTCCAGCCTCCATGGGGTACTGTTCATCCATCGTCGTCCTCCAGCGTCGACCAGCTACTGTTCGTAGGGCCTCCACGAGGTCCTGTTCATCCACCCCAACCTGCTGGGGTGTGGCGGCCTCCTCAGGGTCCTGTTCATCCAGCGGCAACGGCCTACTACCACGGGGTCCTGTTCATCCAACCCCCACTGGGGACTATTCATCCACAGCCAACCAATCGGCTCGACTCACCATGTCTGGACTCATTCTACATACCACACACATGGTAGAAACCGTCACTGTTCATCGAGAGGCAACCCAACACCGGCTGGCTACTCTCGCACGGGGCTCAATTGGCTTTAGTAAGCAGTAGCAGTGATCAATCGCTCGGGTTCAGTTAGCAGCAGCAGCGAAGGAATCACTCGGGTACAGTCAGCAGTGAATGAATTGCTCGGGTTCAGTCAACAACCAAGGGATCGATCGCTCGGGTTCAGTAACGTAGCTAGTGCGATCGCTCGGGCTCAGTTAGCCAATGCCTCGCACACACGCGCGCACACGAGAGAAACGCGCAAACCACAGTGTATCGCTCTGCCCCGACCACCCACCATAACTAGGAACTCTCCGATATTTTCCTCACCCTCGCTTCTACCATGATTTTTCCGTCATGGACGGCCCAAAGAATGTCATGCAGGTGCGTCCCCAGCCCGCCCAGGATGAAAAGCCCGTTTTCTGTCATGATTTTTGTCATAGAAGTAGGAGCCCACCACATCTATGATGATACGTGTTTTTGTCACAATTATCATCGTAGAAGTGTCATAAGCACAACAGAAAACTTTTTGTTCGGGCCAAAATGTCACGGATGTGTCTTTTTTTTGTAGTGCATACAGCTGTCACAATAGCTGGAACTCGTCAAACAAAGCACGTGTCTTCTTCGAGCAACTGGTTCTATCACATCACTCCTTTACTTATTGTTTAGTTTTGTGAATCCTTTGCTTCCTAATTCTGTTTGAAGTCATTGTGAGAAGACATTCTATCCGAGTACATCTTTATCTTCACATTAACTTCATCTACTATTCTATGCTACCTTGTTTTCTGCCAGTCTACGCTTCTCACTTGAATTGTGTTGACTTGCTAGCATGGCTAGTGTAGTTTATCTTCTGGTGTATCCTGTTTAGTTACTATTTTGCTTCCACGTCTTCGAAGACAATCATAAAAATTGCCTATTCACCCCCCTCTACTCGATAACTAGCACTTTCAACTTCTTTTCTTCTCCCATTGCTCGTTGGTAGTAGAATCATTATCCTTAGTCAGAACTTTATTCAAGACATGACATGATGTCAATATAGCCTCCCCCATCATGCTTTGGATAAACCCAATGTATCTAACATGGCATTAACCAAATCTGTTAGGGTATGTTTTTTCCGTCCGACAACCCCATTTGATTGGGGTGAATAGGGCGGCATCCTATTATGAACAATACCATGTTTCGAAAATAATAAACCAAACTCATTAGAAAATTATTCTCCACCATGATCAGACCGAACCCGTCTTATTTTCTTTTCAAGTTGGTTCTCAACTTCTACCTTATAGATTTTAAAGTAGTGTAGAGCCTCATCCTTATTGTTTAACAAATACATGTAACGATCTGAACCCTTGGGGTACAAATCTTCTGAGCTTTCTGTGCTATCCCTGGATCAAAAGCTAGCACACCCAGTACAAATATGAATATCAGGCACAAATGACATTTTATTACATTAAAGATCCAAAGTTCAATTTATTACATCTGTTCAGCTAAGGCTGAGTTACATAGCAGAAGAAAATAACACAATAGCAAACTTTAGCCCATCAATCGCCACAAGGCTGGTTGAGTGTAGCTCTGTAGCCCTGTCTCATCACTCATCATCTACACTGACTCATCTACTTCTACTGCCACTCGGAGTCGGCAACGATCATGATTCAAATCTCTTATGCATCTTCATTTCCTGGGTGATTGTAGGGCAATTTTATGTTTTCTACTATGTTTCAACAATATGCACGTCCACGGTCCCGCTATCGGTCATTGAACGAAAGAGGTTTTGTTCAACTCTATGTTTTACCGAACCTACAGGGTCATAAGCTTAAGGTAATTACGACCTACTGACTATTAGTAGGACAAGAACCTATTGGAAGTAATTCCTAGAAGAACCAAAAGCGTTCTGGGGTCACTGGAAGGGTTTCAGAGTTTACCGGGTAATATCGGCTTATACCGATATATAATATATAGGGGGGAAATGTTTTTGATGATGTTAAATTAATAATAAAAGGCTCTAATAATAGTTAGGAGGCTTTTATATTTAATTAAATATCAACGGGCCTTAAAAGGCCAAGTGGTGGAAAGGATATTGGGCCACTTGGGCCCAATGTGAGGTGGCAACCCCTTTTCTTCTTAGAGAAGGAAGGGGAGGCCAAATTTGAGGGGGAAACCCCCTCCTAGGGCCAGCGCAAGGGGGAGGGATTCCCTCCCTTGTGTGGTGTCCCCGTCCTCTCCTCCAACCTATATATTCCAAAGGGTTTGGCCCTCGGGAGACACAACTTTTGGAGCCTCCTCTAGGTCTCTAATTCTAGTTCTAATTGATCCACTTAGAGCTAGATCTAATCCTTTATAGTTCTCATAAATAGAAGTCTAGTGTGGTTCTAATCCGCACCCTCTAATTCTCCGACAGTCATTACCTCTGGATGGCGAAGCGATGCCGAATCTTGAAGAGCTTGTAAACTATGGAGAGGTCATGCTTTCGGTCTTCTGTTCGAGGGATCATTCGTGGAAGGTTCGAGGGATCGTTCACCATCGGTTCGAGGGACTTCAAGTACGATCTACACCGACTCTTCTTCTGTTGCAACTCGGATTTGGTAACGAACAGATCCAAACAACATCTTCATAGTGTTCCTGATTGATCGTAGGACGATTTTTTTCCTACTATGTTTCCCAGCAGTATGCACTCGAGCCTCAAGGTGACTTGGTGCATGGCCTTCGTCAGTTCGATGACGAAGGGGCCGGCGGCCACATGTAAAACGTTGGTTGCAGACAAGGTCCCATCGCCTTGTGTCATCATATCTTCACCTACATTGGAGAAGGCGGCGGTCTGGGAAGAATTGGCAATGAGATAAAGACACTTGAGGTGCCCATTCAAGTTCAACCAACAATGCATGAAGAGGAGGTGATTCTTCTCCGCATTCTAGAACAGTGTCACGACATGCCCGGGCTACAAAGAAAAGGCATAATTAACTAGTTGCATATGCGGCTAAATGACCAACACATCGAGCATCTCGACCAAGTGCCAACACACATAGAGCATATTTGAGCCAACACACATAGAGCAAAAAATCTTACGAACTCTTAGAATGTTGCACCACTTTGCCATCGGGTTTTCAAATGTTTATTTAGCCACAATACCTGCTCATGGCCTTTTTAATGATGCACCATTGATTAGTGAGCGACTTCGAGTTACGGTCACGGATAATCGCAGTGCAATATGGATCAAAGTGCTTGTGCTCATGGAAGCAAGCATGCACATTTGTCCAAAAGGTTGTGCCCTTTTGCTTCGTGCCATGAATTATATAAATGCTCGTGGCCAACCAAGCATTAACCAACAATTTAACCTCCCTGACGTTGAAATTTCTCTCCTTTCTTCTTTGGGTCCACACCCGCAACCAACACGTCATCCGAATCACCGTCCGGCTGTTAGTTTTGCATCGGCTCAGCCTGCGTCTGTTGGTTGTACGACAGGTGCGTTTCCACCTCCGGTTGGGAGTCATCCACTTGCCAGTATTCATAGTCATTGCCGTTGTGGATCAAATTCAACAGCGCCTGCTCATCATCAATCATCGCGACCGACTCAGATCAGACATGTCGGCAAAAAGAGATCGGTTACCAACGGGTGTGGTAGCCAGCACCCACGAACGAAAAAGCTCCGACAACTGCGACTTTGTGAAGTCGTACTCCTCGTTGAGGTCGATGATGTGTGGGACGTGATAGCCGGCAGTGAAGATAGGAGCGGGTTGCTGCTGCGGACAAAGTTGTGTGGCGGCGAAGTAGTATGGCAGAACCATCTGCGCCGGCCATGGAGAAGGCGTTTCTGTGACTGCCACCCGCCGAGCAACACGTTTTGCTGGACGAAGAACTGGGTGAAGGTATGTCGCCAAAGCAACCTCCCTCTTCCCCTCTTTTTAGCGGCGTGCATGTGTGTCGCCATGTTGGCCTTGCGAGCGACCACCTCCAAAGTGTCCCCGGCTAGACTACGATCATCTCCATCACCACCTCCTTTGGCTCCATCATGGCGATGGACTGCGAAACGTGCAAGGAACTTGGGTGGGTTGCGGACTTGCGGCGGCGATCAAAATGAAGACAATGGGAAAGGGCGGGTTTTCACGCCGAAACAATGCGAAAATTGCCAATGGCGCGGGCTCAATGTGTCTGGGCCGCCTCGCTATTTTGTGGGTTGGGGTATCGTAGTCCGACGTGGTGACTGCGTGGACTCCCCCAAAGCCCCTCCACGTTTCCTTCATTTTTGTGACAACTCGGCCGCCCTGAATGGAGGCAGTTGGAGACCTCCCTTACTTGAGAAATTCCCATACAAACTTGAATTATAAAGTATAACTCCCGAGTTTAACTTGAGAATTTCCCAGCAGCAGACAGCAAAGAGCAGGCTGACGGCAAACACCTTCTTTGTCGTCCGCTCTCTATTTGTCGTAGCTTTATCTAAGCTCACAGTAAAGAACTTCTTTGCCGTCAGCTAGCAGACGACAAAGAGCTGGCTGACGGCAAAGATCCTGATTCCAGTAGTGAAGATTATGATGATTCTGTTTATAGACCTGAAAATTTTGCCATCCTTAAATATTGCTATGAAAATTATAAATACAATGTCGATATTGATGCGTTTATTGAGAAAGTCTCCATTGTCCAAGAAGAGACTAATATTTTGCAGGAGTCTATGGAAGAAGAAATTGATGAAACTGTGATCTAATTAGATGAAAAGATGATGAGGAGAGTGAAGAACAAGCGGAGGAAGAGTGGATTGATCACCCGTGCCCACCTTCTAATGAGAGTAACTCTTCAACTTATACATTGTTTAATGTCCCTTCATTCTTACCGAAGGATGATTGCTATGATAATTGCTATGATCCCATTGATTCATTTGAAATATCCCTTTTTGATGAAATTGATGCTTGCTATGCTTGTGGCCATGATGCTAATTTGAATTATTCTTATGGAGATCAACTTGCTATAGGTCCTTATGTTAAGAATGAAATTGTTGCTTTTGCACCCACACATGATCGTCGTATTATCTTCTTGAATTCTCCCAACTACACTATATCAGAGAAGTTTGCTCTTATTAAGGATTACATTGATGGGTTGCATTTTACCGTTGCACATGATAATTTTGATGAAAATAATATGCATGTGCTCGCTGCTCCTACTTGAAATTATTACGAGATAGGAACTACACCTCCACCTCCCTATGATTCCAACAGGATAAAATTGCAAGAAACTGCTTATGCTATGAATTGGCCTTTACTTGATTTGCATTAATTGTTATTGTATGACATGCTGATGCATAGGAAGAGAGTTAGACTTCGTCATTGCATGATATATATTGCTTTGTTCTCACTACCAAATGCCAAATCATTTCTAATTAAAATTGGCTTTCATATACCTTGGGATTCGGGTGGATCCATCACTTGAGCACTTTATGCCTAGCTTAATGGCTTAAAGAAAGCGCTGCCCGGGGGACAACCCGGAAGTTTTAGAGAGCCATTTCAATCTTTTGTCTGCTTTTATAAAGTTTAAAAACAAATAAATATATAGGGGAACCTAAATCTTCACAAAAAGAAAAGTGAAATTGAGAAAGACGAGCACCATGGAAGTGGGGGATGTCCTTAAACTTTGTTCATGCCTGTGGAAACTTTGTGAGTCTTGATTACAGAAACTTTTCAACAAAAATATTTATCCCCTTGTACAAATCCATTGTATTATTAAAATAATGTGCCAAGATTTGCATTTAGGATGATTAGATTGCTTGTTGGTATGAGCGGTGCAAAAGCAGAAACTTTGGCTGTAGTACGTGATTTTACATTTTTTTTAGTGGAACATCAAAAGTTTCTGAAACTTTTTTCATAGTATTGATATAAAAATTGTTTATTATTTCCTAATTTTCCAGAATTTATGAAATTACAGAAGTATGGTAGATGTTCATATTGCTACAGACTATCCTGTTTAAGACAGATTCTGTTTTTGATGCATTGTTTTGCTTGTTTTGATGAAACTATCGATTCTATTGGTGGTATAAGCCATGCGGAACTTATAGTAGTTACAGTGCAAAAACAAAATATGAATGGGTTTGCAACAATACTTAAAGTAGTGATTTGTATTATTATACTAACGGATCTCACCTGTTTTCTTTTAAGTTTTCTGTGGATGAAGTGTTCAAAGATCGTGGAGGTCTTGATATGAGGAGAAGGAGGAGAGGCAAGAGTTCAAGATTGGGGATGCCCAAGGCACCCCAAGTAAATATAAAAGGAGGCTCAAGCGTCTAAGCTTGGGGATGCCCCGGAAGGCATCCCATCTTTCATCAACAAGTATCGGTATGTTTTAGTTTTCGTTTCGTTCATGTGATATGTGTAAATCTTGGAGCGTCTTTTGTGTTTAGTTTTCACTTTTATTTTATGCACCATGCTGGTATGAGATAGTCCATGGTTGATTTATAGAATGCTCAATGCACTTCACTTATATCTTTTGAGTATGGCTTTATAGAATGGTTCATGTGCTTCACTTATATCATTTGAAGTTTGGATTGCATAATTCTCTTCACATAGAAAACCGTTATTCGTAGAATGCTCTTTTGCTTCACTTATATTTATTAGAGCATGGTCTTTTGTATAAATAATTAAACTCTTATGCTTCACTTATATCTATTTAGAGAGTCAATAGGAATTGGTCATTTGCATGGTTAGTCATAAAATCCTACATAAAACTTGTGGATCACTGAATATGATATGCTTGATTCCTTGCAATTGTTTTGCGATATAGAGATGATAATATGTGGGAGGTACTACTAAACGGTTGTGGTTAGTAAGAATATTGGTGTTAAGGTTTGTGATTCCCGAAGCATGCACGTATAGTCTCTCGTTATGCTATGAAGTTGGAGCATTATTTATTATTGATTCTCTTCCTTATGCTGGCGGTCGGGGACGAGCGATGGTCTTTTCCTACCAATCTACCCCCCTAGGGGCAGCGTAGTAGTACTTTGCTTCGAGGGCTAATAAACTTTTGCAATAAGTATATGAGTTCTTTACGACTAATGTGAGTCCATGGATTATACGCACTCTTACCTTTCCGCAATTTGCTAGTCTCTACGGTACTGTGCATTGCCTTTTCTCACCTCGAGAGTCGGTGCAAACTTCGTCGGTGCATCCAAACCCTGTGATGTGATACGCTCTATCACAGATAAGCCTTATATATCTTCCTCAAAACAGCCACCATACCTGCTTATTATGGCCTTTCCATAGCCATTCCGAGATATATTGCCATGCAATTTCCATCGCTTCCGTTTTGATGACTTGAGCATTCATTGCCATATTGGTTTGCATGATCATATAGCTGACATGGTAGTTGTGGCTCGGCCACCGTTCATAATTTTTTATACATGTTACGCTAGATCATTACACATCCTGGTACACTGCTAGAGGCATTCACATAGAGTCATATTTTGTTATAGGTATCGAGTTGTAATATTGAGTTGTAAGTAAATAGAAGTGTGATGATCATCAATTTTCATTATTAGAGCATTGTCCCAGTGAGGCATGGATGATGGAGACTATGGTTTCCCCACAAGTCGAGATGAGACTCTGGACCAAAAGAAAAAAGGAAAAAAGGAAAAAATGATGGAAGAAAGAAGGGAGAGAAGGGGCATGCTAGTTCCATACTTGTGCTTCAAAGTAGCACCATGTTTCTCATATAGAGAGTCTCCTATGTTGTCACTTTCATATACTAGTGGGAATTTTTCATTGCAGAGTTAGATGCACACCCGCTTAGATTTCATATTGAGCTTTTATACATTTATAGCTCTTAGTGCATTCGTTGCATGGCAATCCCTACTCCTCGCATTGATATCAATTGATGGGCATCTTCATAGCCCCTTGGTTAGCCACATCGATGTGATACTTTCTTACTTTTTTATCTTCTCTATATTTACCCCTATCATCATACTCTATTTCATCCATAGTGCTATATCCATGGCTTGCGCTCATGTATTGCGTGAGGGTTGAAAAAGTTGAAGCGCGTTAAAAAGTATGAACCAATTGCTTGGCTTGTCATCGGGGTTGTGCATGATAAATACTTTGTGTTAAGAAGACAGAGCATGACAAGGCTATATGATTTTGTAGGGATAGCTTTCTTTAGCGTTAATATTTTGGAAGACGTGATTGCTTGTTAGGATGCCTGAGTGTTGATGTCTTTATGTCAAATTATAGATTGTTGCTTTGAATCATTCGTGTCTTAATATTCATGCCATGATTAGACATATGTTCAAGATTATGTTAGCTAGCATTCCACATCAAAAATTATATTTTTTATCATTTACCTACTCGAGGACGAGCAGGAATTAAGCTTGGGGATGCTGATAGGTCTGCATTATATCTATATTTTTTGATTGTTTGATGCCTACAACTTTAACATATTTTTTGCAACATTTTATATGATTTATTGGACTAACCTATTGATCTAGTGCCTAGTGCTAGTTCCTATTTGTTGCATGTTTTTTGTTTCGTAGAATATCCATATCAAATGAAGACCAAACGTGATAAAAAATTACGAATAATTATTTTGGAATATATGTGATTTTTGGGACATGGAATCAATGCAAACGGGGCCCCACATCTCCCAAGATACACCAGGGGTGCCCCAGGGGCCAGGCGCGTGGTGGTGGGTTATGCTCACCTCATGCGTCGGTTGAAGCTCTACTTCGGGCGCATGGAAGCTTATATCCGAAAAAAATCATGTTAAAATCTCAACGCAATCGGAGTTATAGATCTCCGGGAATATAAGAAACAGTTTTCGGTCAGAAATAGGAACGCGAAACAAAAGAGAACAGAGATGGGGATCCAATCTCGGAGGGGCTCTCGCCCCTCCACCACCATGGAGGCCATGGACCAGAGGAGGAACTCTCCTCCCATCTAGGGGGGAGCCCAAGGAAGAAGAAGGAGGAGGGGGCTCTCTCCCCCTCTCCTCCGGTGGCGCCGGAGTGCCGCCGGGGCAAGGATCATGACGGCAATCTACATCAACAATCTTGCTACCGTCAACACCAACTTTCTCCCTCTCTATGCAGGGGTGTAACACCCCTTCTCCCAGCTGTAACCTCCGGTGGTCCTTGTGCTCACCAGCCCCAGGATTACTGTTAGCTGATGAGGCACCAACTTGATACAGAAATTCCAAGCAGAATACAAAAAATGTAGTACAAGACCATTCTGGCCTATGAGTACAACAAGTGGTTTCTAGTGTTTGATGGCGGAAGCGGTTTGAGGTTCACCAGTGGCCATGGGACTCCATTTCCCACAGGAATAGCTGACCAGGATAACTCCTATCTTCGCGAGGCCGCTATCACCATTGCGTATGTTCCGGGGCTGTCATCGCAACGCTCCTCTCCATGCAAGAAATCTGGCCAAGACAATAGCCAGGGACAAGCCAGTGAGTACTTTTGAATGTACTCGCAAACATTATGAACATAGGTATAATTTAACAAAAGATAATCATGCTCCAAAATATTCTATGATCACAACGTCAGTCCCGAAATAAAAATCCCTTATGCACGCAAACAGATTGTTCATGTAAAACATGGATATGCAAGGTAGGAATAGAATGCACCGATCGGGTGTCTGAAACGACGCCTAGAAAGGATAATAAATATAAGGCATGTGTCGGTGTCAAAACCGGTGGATCTCGGGTAGGGGGTCCCGAACTGTGCGTCTAGGCCGGATGGTAACAGGAGACAGGGGACACTTTGTTTTACCCAGGTTCGGGCCCTCTCGATGGAGGTAAAACCCTACTCCTGCTTGATTAATATTGATGATATGGGTAGTACAAGAGTAGATCTACCACGAGATCAAGGAGGCTAAACCCTAGAAGCTAGCCTATGGTATGATTGTTGTGTATGTAGTTGATTCTATCCTACGGACTACAACCCACCGGTTTATATAGACACCGGATAGGGTTAGGGTTACACAGAGTCGGTTACAATGGTAGGAGATCTTGAATATACGCATCGCCAAGCTTGCCTTCCACGTCAAGGAAAGTCCCATCCGGACACGGGACGAAGTCTTCAATCTTGTATCTTCATAGTCCAGGAGTCCGGCTGAAGGTATAGTCCGGCTATCCGAACACCCCCTAATCCAGGACTCCCTCAGTAGCCCCTGAACCAGGCTTCAATGACGACGAGTCCGGCGCGCAAATTGTCTTCGGCATTGCAAGGCGGGTTCCTCCTCCAAGTCCTTCATAGAAGATTGTAATCACCAAGAGTAGTGTCCGGCTCTGTAAAATAAGTTTCCACATATTGCCATAGAGAGAATAATATTAACACAAATCAAATCTGCTGACGTATTCTGCAGTGCACCATCACACCACAGCCAAGTCCTTTACTCAAATCATTTTTACTTTCCCACCTCAGCATGTTTTGTGAGGCGGTTTCCTTGGCACGTCTTGTCGAAGCAGAGATCGTGTACCCTTTTTACGGGATTCTCATTAATACGGACGTGGGTAACCCAACCGTGCCATTTATCACGGCGCTCGGGAGGCAAGCAAGTTTTATCAGGCAGGTGGGGACGCATAACCGCATCCGTC